>NW_026596040.1:17436369-17462555 GCF_907164565.1 Psammomys obesus
AAAAAAAAAAAAAAAAAAAAAAAAAAAAAAAAAAAAAAAAAAAAAAACAGATGATGGCAGTAGTACCATTAAGAAAGATAGCAATTAGCAATTAACAAATACCATTGAGCTTTGACTTTAGATTCTACATCTGTATAACACTGAGAGAAAATATATCTAATAAATAATTCTCAGAGTACCCAGCAGAATGACTCTTATAAAACCAAATAATGAGTTCATTGTTTTCCCTAGTAAAGGCATATGTCTGTGAGTCCTGAGATAAAGCATCAAATATGAAACTGTTCCCAGAGCTGAAAGACCTTCCTCAGCCTTCACTGAAGAGAAAACTTTGTCTTTGGGTACCTGTGCCTGTCCCAAATTCTCCACCAAACCCATAGACCACTAGAACACACTTTCATTTAATGTTTGTCTCTAAGAAATATTACAAATATCAAAAGTAATTCCTCCCCAAGAAAACCCCTAAGCTTACCAACAGTCCCACAATCAATGCTATCACAAAAATGAAGAAAACTGAAATTAATAGGTTTCAGCCAACCAGCGTGACAATGGCATTATACTTTTTTTTTTTTTACAAGATTACAGAGCTGTGGTTGGACCTCAAGTGTCTATGCACCAACTTCATCAAATATTCTCAAGGGCTGAGAGCTCTGAATGTTTGTGACATGGTGGCAGTACAGGTCAAATGTCAAGGATCTATCCTGAAGGACGTGTTTCAGTTAGTCTTAGTTGTAGATATGTTTGAGAGTTAAGATGTGTAGTCAGCCACAGCTTTATTTATTTAAAAATCAGTTAAATTTCTCTTTTGTCAGACTGGCCCTCATTGGCCACAGTATTCAGACATCACAGAAACTAGCAACTGTGTAGTGAGGAGCCACCCAGGCTTCCAGAACTATCTACTCTCTTGGTATGTTCTATATCCCCTATGTGTGGGTTTACACTATCCTAGAGAATAACTCTGTTATAGAATGAAATGCAATGTGATCATCATTTATGTTTTTGTTGCCAGCGATTGGAATTCTTATTTGTGGGTTCTTTGTCTTGTTGATGAAAGAACGTAAAAACTGACTGAGAGGAAAGCTTGAGAATGTTTTTTGCTAGATCACAGCCCCTCTCCTCTCAGAAACCTGAGACAGAGAGGTGTTAAGAAAACTACTATATATGGCTTTTCAGCCCCTCCCCCTTGCAGCTACAAGATAGCTGACTTGTGGTCTTACTTGGTGCCTGCTTCCAGGCCCCTTGGCATGTTGGCAAGGACAGGCAAAACCTTGTGATATGGAGCTTGCTTATATCCCTGAAACCTATAAGAATCAGAAACCTTGTTTCTTCTCTGTGAGTGTCTCTATCTTTAAAGCCTCCGCCATGCTACACATAGCAGCTATCTTTTTCTAATGCTGTTGCTCTCCTGAACCAAGAAGAAACTTTCCCCTTTAAAGTCTCCAACACATACCTATGGGATGGTGATGTTTCTCTGAAAGTTTCCCCTATTTTAAAGGGCATCATTGTTAGTGTAGCAGTAAAGACCTATTCAGAGAAAATTCCTTCTGGTCAGGAGTTTATCATCTATAAGGGGTGCAGAGGACAAGCATTCCAGTTGGGCTGGGGCAATCTCCTTGAGAAATCCCTCTAGGAATGTGGGATCACTTAAGTCACAATAAGGAAATAGGCAGAATAATTTTTCCTTTTAAGAGAAACTATGATTTTTCCCCTCATAATTTCCTCCAGCATAGTCCCTATGACTTGTTCTTAAACATTGACTCCATCCTTAAATTATTTTATTAATGAGATCAACTACCCCAATAGGAAGCAACTATTTCCTCTTTTATCATCTGGTGACCACAAGAGACCCCAAAATTCCAGTATCATCATCACGGATGGTCATGACCTGTGACTCTTCTAATACAGTATAATCTAAAGGGTATTCATGTGTCAGCTCCTTTTTATGACCCTGATATTTTCTCTTCCTAACATATTTTAGAATTAGAGAAAAAAATAGGCCAGGCAAACTATAAATCCTGCCAGCTGTTGAGAGCGGGTAGATGAAGAGGGAGAAAGAAAATTGTGGCTTATGAGTTAACAATCCAAGAAACCAGAACATGTAGAGATCAGCAAGCAGCTACATGGATAGATAGTAGGGCCTGTTCAGAGAATGAGTAAGAAAGCACAAGGGGTCAAGTTAAGCACACTTAAGATGTCGGTCATTATCCAAAGAAGAGAGACAAAGAAATAAATAAAAAGTTGCATTTTCTTGAGTCTTGGCAGTGAAGACCACTTACCAGCGGCTGTATTGAAGAAACGGCTTCTGGAATGTGTAGGTGCCTTACCTCACTAAGGGGATAATTATTCCTCCCATATCCTTAGTGTCTGAGAAGTCTCCTAACCAAATGATGAACAGGGTTCCTTAGAGTAACTCTTTTTTTTCTTTTTATTATTATTATTATTATTATTATTATTATTATTAATTACACTTTATTCATTTTGTATCCCCCCATAAGTCCCTCCCTCCTCCCCTCCTGATCCCACCCTACCTCCCCTTTCTTCATGCATGTTCCTTCCCACGTCCACTGATAGGGGAGGTCCTCCTCTCCTTCCTTCTGATCTTAGTCTATCAGATCACATCAAGAATGGCTGCATTGTCTTCTTCTGTGTCCTGGTAAGGCTGCTCCCCCCTCAGGGGGAGGTGATCAAAGAGCAGGCCAATCAGATTATGTCAGAGGCAGTCCCTCTTCCCATCACTATGTAACCCACTTGGACACTAAACTGCCATGGGCTACATCTGTGCAGGGGTTCTAGGTTATTTCCATGAATAGTCCTTGGTTGGAGTATGAGTCTTTGGGAAGTTCCCTGTGTTCAAATTTTCTTGTTCTGCTGCTCTCCTTGTAGAGTTCCTGTCCTCTCCAGCTCTTACTATTTCCCACTTCTTACATAAAATTCCATTCACTCTGCCCACCAGTTGGCCATCAGGCTCAGCATCTGTTTTGATAGTCTGCAGGGCAGAGGCTTTCAGATGCCCTCTGTGGCAGGTTCCTAGGTTGTTTCCTGTTTTCTTCTTCTTCTGATGTCCAGAGTGGTTGTACAAGTTTACATTCCCACCAGCAGTGGAGGAGGGTTCCCCTTTCTCCACAACCTCTCCAGCCAATAATACGTGCTATTCTACTGGGGGGGAGAGGGGTAGAGATCAAAATGGGCTGGGTCAGAGATAGTACCCAGATTCCATCTTTAGTTCAGAAAATAGATTTCCCTCAATAGTACTCAGCAAAGCCCTGCTACCTCCAGGCTTTAAAACGATATTTTAAATCCTGAGGTGGGAAGGGCAATTGTAAAGCTTCCCTCTCTAGTCTCACCAGGGAAACAGGAAGTGGGGCCAAAGCTGGGCATAAGAGAAGGTAGCATCCTTAACAGTCACTTCTTGCATCTGTCCAGCTAACCAACATTTTCTCATGCCAAAGTACAAAGAATCCCCAAATTTTGAAATGGGTAATCAAATTTTTATGGCTTCCTCCTAAATTTATGTTGTAAATCCTTACCCCGAATGAGGGAGAGAATCTGCCACCAGTCTGCCTGGGTCTTTCTTTGGTTCTGTTTCTGCATCTTTTACTTTTTTCTTCTGGATACCAGAAATGAAATGACTATTCAATGAAGGCAGGTTATGCTGGTGCATGTCTTTGACACCAGTACTTAGGAGGCAGGGGCAGGTGGATTTCTGTGAGTTGGAGGCCAGCCTGGTCTATATCCCTGGCCAGACAGGGATATATAAAATACCTAGTCTCAAAAGAGGAAAAATAAAGACTAATAGCCACAGTGAGCTTCACAGGACGCATCTCGCCATAACATGTTCCCTCTTCTAATTACCAGGATGAAAACTGGGGCTTGTACCCACAAAAAGCAAATTGCTCTCCTTCAGTGATGACAGCAGTCATAATTTCCCTGGAAACATCTGCAGAACCTAAACTTTGGTGCTCATGCTCAGGCAGCTATGGAAGCCCATTCACTCTGTCTTTCTCTTTTTCTTACCGAGATAGACTTGGAATGCCTGATCTTCCTTGTCCAGTCTTCATCTCACGATGATTCTGATTAAATATGCCTTCTCTGCCACCATTTGTCTGTTTGATTGGCATAGTGGGACAGGTGTCCACCGCATTTGGGAAGTCTCAGAGCCATAGCTGTTGCCCTAAAACTTCTGGAACAATAGAATTTAGAGGTGACGCCTGTGGAAATGATCAGGCTCTAATAATGGAGTCCTCATCAATAGGCCTACACTCTTGTCAAAGAGACCTGTTACCTATGTGAGGAGAGTGGGGTGCAGATGAATGGGATTGGCACTGTTGTCAAAGAGGTCTGTCACTGCATGAAAATAAACAATATGACAGTGATGAGAGGGCCCTCCATGGACAAATCACACTCATTGTTTTAATAAAAACAAAAACCAGGCATTCCAATTTTTTTTTACCTTCTTTATGAATGTCAGTGGTAAATTACTGACATTTTGACATTTTCAAAAAGATTTAAAAAAAAATAATGACACAGATTTGTTCCCTCAGGGTAAAGGAAACATTTTTTTTAAGTGGAAAAAATAAATATATACTCAAAGAATTTCTGAGCTATGCAGAAAGCATTTTCAAAATAGATGTCTAGGAACAAAAGAGATCTATCACGTCGCTGCCAAAATTAAGTAGACTTGTTGCCAATTTTTAGAAATTCATATCTATATTTTCAGAAACCTGGAAACATAATTTTCAAATCTTTTTTAAAATCATCTACATAATGAGTGTCACTGGAATTTTTAATTTTTTATTAGGCTGACATGCTTACACTAGGCTAAGGAGCTTCCTAGTTTAACTTTAACGCAACAAAAAGACGTGTGTGCTAGCTCACGGACATCACAGACACAGACATGAGTCAAAATTAATTTAAACAAAATCAGTTACTGGATATGTGAAAATGGCTACAATTTATGAACAGTATCAGAGCTATATTCCATTTATCTGACTCTACCTATCTTCACAGATACACTTTCCAGCAAAATTTTTAAAAGCAACAAAGTATATTCAGTCAAGTTTTGTTCACTAGTCACTTGAAAAACAATCATAACAAAGGTTTACTTTATTAATGATAAAATTAAAATATGGTTAAGATGATCGTTTATTATATATGTCTTTTCGCATGTTCTATAATAAATACTTCAGAAGTCTAAATGTGCTGAATCTTTTAAAGCAGTGGTTCTCAATTTTCTAATTACTGCAATCTTTTAACGTAGTTCCTCATGTTGTCATGACCATATCTACAATTTTGCTATCGTTATGAATTGTAATGTAAATATCCGTGTTTTGCAATGGTCTTAAGTGACTCTGTGAAAGGGTCATTGGACCCCCAAAGGAGTTGCGGGTCACAGGTTGGGAACCGCTGTTTTAGCAATCACTTTTCTTGTTAAAGAACACTGGGACAAAAATCTTTTTTTAAGAGACAGGTTACAAGCGAAAGAGAAGATTTCTTATCCCCCTTTTAACTAGACTCTTTAGGTTGCATTTAATCAGATTTTTTTTTTTAAATACGTGTTTCTTTTCACCAAAAATTATGGAGGAAAATTGTATACTCTACTGGCTGTGCTACTAATAGTTTTCTTTTAACTATCTGGACAGAAATTCAAAAATAGAATTTGTTCATTTTCACACAAGGACAAAAAGCCCTGTCTTTGAGTGAATCCATATTAAACCCAGCAGACACTTATTTCCACTCTCTCCAACTCATTTAAAATCGTTAAGCCTGCCATCTGAATGAACATGGAGAAGAGACATGCTCAAAAATGTCAAGACACAGACCAGTGAAGCAAATATGATCTCTGTCATAGTTTGTGCGCAATGATCTCATGAGGAAACAAAACCTGAGCAGCCAGAGAAATGAACTCTCCAAAGAAGAGGCCAAGTATCTTATTGCCTCTCCTTCCCCTTCTCCACAATGTTTCTATGTGGTCCTTCCCTGAACACAGCTTCAGATTACGTACTCATTTGCCTCACTCATTGCTACAGCCACCAGCCAAGCCATCTTCCAAAGGATGGACTCCACACTTTCACAACACGATGGCCAGCCAAGGGCTCTGTGCAGCAATCCACCCACAGTGTAGTTAGCAGAAAGGACTGGGGAAAGAGGAATTTCCTTCCTCTCATCTGCAGATAATCATCCTCCCTGCTAAAGCATAAATTTTGATTACCCAAATTATTTTAGCTTTCAGAGCCACAAGGGTTATTAGTGGTAATAAAAAACATTCAGACTTACAAAAAAAAAATTAAGATTCTAACCACAGTATTTAAGGATATGGCCTCAGAGTATATTATACACCCACTCTGTAATTTTCTCTTTCTGTCAGTGTGGTCCTTTTTTTTTTTTTTCCAGAAGTTCAGATGAAGTACAGAGCGATGTGAAGGACCTCAACAGTGCTGAAATGGTTACAGCCACGAGCGGTTTTGTTTTAGTTCCTTCCCAGAGCTTTGGTCTACTCACACAACAAAACCTGAGTTTGCTTTCGTTCCCAGAATCCTGACACTTCCCAGAATCAACTCTTCTATGGATTCCTCAGTGTGATACTTTGGCTCTGCTCTCTATAAACATGAGTACCTGAAAGCTTACAGTCCAGCCAGCTCTGACTTCCTAATCTCTGATGATTCTGGAGAGGAGGCATCTTTTAGGGACTTCACACCCACCATCTAAATTGTAACAGTTGTTCATGTCTAACATCTAAACCTTCACCAATCAGTGGATAAGATTACTGTTTTGAAGAAGCATCTCACATTTCTCAAAGAATGAACATTGGTGTGTCGCTAACAGTGGCATTCCTGGGGATCGCTGTCCATCTCCCCGGAAAGGGGAGAGAGGTTTTCAAAGAGTCCAGGGAAATGCAGAAACACTAGCCTGCACTGAGAAGAAAGAATATATTCTCTAAGGAGCCTATGAATGTAGACTGGGGCCATATGGAAAACGGGGTGCTGCCTGTGGTCACTTATGTCACATGCACTGAGTACAACGGGGTAAGAAAAGTTTGGTTGAGAAAAAGAGGAGAATAAATAATCAGGGTCTTTTTGTTGCTTTCAAAAAATGGGGTCTACTCAACAGCTGAATTTGAAAAGCAGTTTTACCAGTTGTTACAGTAAATATAGTCAAAGTGGATTCGATGTAGATGATCTCATTTTTTATACGTAACAGAAAGTGAACATTTAAGGAACATGAGACTTCACAGCATCTGAGTTGTCTTTTCCTTGTGTTTTCTTTACGTGGGTTTTTCTTCCTCTCATTTTCCCCCTAAGATATCTTTCCACAAGTTTGCTTATTTTATAATCAAATTATTTTTAACATACAGAGTACCGAGGAAGAATTCTTCTCCCATTTACAACTGGTTTGCAGCATACGTTAGTCCGGAGTAAGCCCCTTCTCTCCTCAAAGCAAGTTTGTGGTATAACCCAAGGGTAATTACCTCAGCTTTATAAGAGGATTTGCTTTAACTGAGCATATTGAAAACCATTGCAGTTAGAGTCAACTGCTTGAATTCCTCTTTTCTTGGCCATTCATACCTTGTATGTGACAAAACAAGATATGGCAAAGAATTGACATACCTCTATTGCCTTGAATATTTTGTTTCAGGGATTTAGGGAAATATGGTTTCTCACAATTAAATAATTCCTAGATTTTGTATAATTACAGAAAATCATGGATGTATTTGTGCCACAAACGCGTAAAGGAAACTTCTCAGGGTAGCAAAGAATTTAACAGAAAGGGAGGAAGGAAGGAGGGCAAGAATAGGAATGAGAGGTGCACTCAAGTGTACAAAATATTCTTGTATGAAATTTAAAATAAATCAAAATATAAACCTATAGTTAATGTATACTTAAGCTGATTAATATTTATGTCCTTAGGCTGCAAGGAAGAAGTAGGTAATGCTATTGTGTTTCCTTCAGTTAAATATGCTCATAATCTTCCAGGGAAGGTAGATTGGGGACATATGGAAAACAGGGTGTTACCTGTGGTCTCTTATGTCACATACACAGAGTACTATGCAATAGGGAAAGTTGGTTTGGTTGAGAAAAAAAACAGGAAAATAAATAATCAGGGTTGTTTGTTGCTTTCAAAAATGGGGTCTATTCAACAGCTGAATTTGAAAAGCAGTTTACCAGTTGTTACAGTAAATATATTCAAAGTGAATCATATAACCACTAATTAGGTTTGAATCACTCAAGTGTACATTTGCTGTGACAACAGTTTTCCCTCTACAGATCATCCCTCTATTTATAAACGAGCTGAAAATTAACATTTCCTGCTTTTGTCAAGCTGAAGCATCCTTCAATAGCTCTCGGCAAACATCTGAAGGATTCTTGCATCCTGAGATCATCTGGTCTCGTGTTTTCAAGTGCTGTCTCTTTTTAAGAACTGGGTGAGACACACAGAATAAAGTGACTGCAAATTCTTTGTAAAATAGCAACAAGAACACAACAAAAATCCCCAACACAGAAGAGATCAGAGGTTACCATTCACGGCAGATGGGAATCAACGTAAATTGACAGTGGAGGTTTTATTCTGTTTTGCA
Organism: Psammomys obesus; assembly: GCF_907164565.1. Classification (NCBI taxonomy): domain Eukaryota; kingdom Metazoa; phylum Chordata; class Mammalia; order Rodentia; family Muridae; genus Psammomys; species Psammomys obesus. Next base: position 17,444,939 of record NW_026596040.1, read on the forward strand.
CATGACTAACCACAAGTAAAGCCTAAGCCCCAGGGAAATAAAAGGCAAGATTGTGAAGCTGTGTTTGTTATATAGTGATTATTAGTAGACCCAGATTTAAACAGATGTTTTCCCTGCTAATTAAAATCTCTTCCTGAGGAACATAGTTTTAAAAGCATGTACTATCCCCAAACCACATAGAGTGAAACGCCCACTCGAGTTCACAAACTCGGAGCCCGTTTGTGTGTAAATAGCAATGTATCATTCCTTAACCAAACTTGACTCATACGGCAATGCACGGCTCTCAGAGAGGGGGTGGTGGCTTTCTGTGGGTACCCCTCACTGAAGACAAGAGCAAAACAAGAATGCCTTTGCTCTACCCTGAATCTGATGTTCTCTGCTCTCTGGAATGCACATGTGCTGTTCATGGGGCTAAAACTCACTGCACTTTAGAGAATATCTTAAGTCCTGTAGTACACACTAGTTCCTGAAGGATTAAATAAGGCCCCATCCTATCATAGGTCTTGGTCCATGTTAGGTAGAAGAAACACAGGCGACTGTAATTGCCAGCTGTCTACATGTCATGTGAACATTCCCTACTTACTTCTTGAGCAAAGTCTTAGCTCCAGCAGAGTTCTCATTCCTTCTTCCAATTTTTCTTTTACTTGCTCTTTTCCCCCTTAACATTTCCAGCCTTCACTGTCACCCTGTAAACTCTCTGTGGCTGCAAATTCCACAAATTAAAATTTTGGCTATGAATTATTCCAAAATTCTCTCAAAACTGACACATTCTTTCAGCGGGAATTAGGGAATTTTGATTTCCTTAAAAACACAAAAACATACAAATATGTTTTCGTTTTAATCCCAGGTGTGGGGATATGAGGCTGCTTCGAAGCAGCTGACAATGATTTGCCTCATGCTCTAGCAGAAGCATGATTTTGTCAGCTGTAGAAAATTTCTGTGATTGTGTGACATTTGGAATTCTGGGGACTTTTCAGAGGGTACAAATGCTAGGACACTGAGAAGCTGGGTAGGTTCTTGGTTGCTGTGGTTTCAGTTTGTTAAGTAGTCGTGCACAAAGAAGCAACAAGAAATTAGATTATCCTGACAGCGAGAACATCAAACTTGCCTGAAGGAATTTGATGACCTAATCAGCAGGAAGTAGTCTAATGTGATGATGTCATCCCCTTTCCAGCCCCTGACTTTATTCAGGGATCTCTTTCCTTTCCTCTCCATTCTTTTTTCTCTCACATCTAGTGTTAGAGGGGTTGGAAGGGTGGAAGAAAGGAGTGTTAAAGGGTAGAAGAAAGAAGAACCCACAAAGTAGCTAAGGTCGGCTACACATTCTCAGTTCGTTTCTTTAAGAAAAAGATGTCACAAATCATTTTTACCACTCTAACAGTTTCACCTTCTGAAATGTTTTGTATCTTACCGTTGAGCCACTGCTGCTCCTTGTGCATGGAAACTCTTATCCATGACTTCATTTCTCACTGTCAAAATTGCACTCCTGCTTCAAAAATTTGTTCAAGTAACATTCCTTGGTCTGACGCTACAATACCTTATGTGAAATTATAGTATACTCTGTCTTATGAGTAGTCCAATTCCCATTAGAAGGCCTGTCATTGTGATAAGACTCTGAAGGCACACATGCAGAGATGGGAAGGGGAAAAGTGCACACCTAGCTAGCCCGCTCAGACTAGTCCAGTCACACCAATCACTTGGCCGATAAACACAATCACTAAAATACCCTAGAGTTAGTGCCCTAAGTTTCAATTTTACTTTCCTACTGTCATGAGACTTTGCAGAGATCATTCCTATTTTTAACTCTGAGCACCAAGCCAAGACCTACTGTTTGTTCAGTGTTCAGCAAATAAGTGTTGAAACTGGCTAAATTTATGAACTTCATATATTGAATACAAAAGAGCATTTTACCTCAAAATGTATGCAAAGAAATCTGAGGGATTAAAAAAAGTAATGGGTGCTTTCTCAAGATCCAGCCATTCCACTCCTAGGCATATATCCAAAAGAGGCTCAAGTACACAATAAGAACATTTGCTCAACCATGTTTGTAGCAGCTTTATTTGTAATAGTCAGAAGCTGAAAACAGCCCAGATGCCCCTCAACTGAAGAATGGATGCAGAAATTGTGGTACATCTACACAATGGAGTATTACTCTGCAATGAAAAATAAGGAAATCATGAAATTTGCAGGTAAATGGTAGGACCTGAAAAGGATCATCCTGAGTGAGCTGTCCAAGAAGCAGAAAGACACATAAGGTATATACTCACTCATATAGACATATAACATAAGATAAACCTACTAAAATCTGTACATCTAAAGAAACTAATCAAGAGAGAGGACCCTGACTAAAATGCTCAATCCCCATCCTGAAAAGCAAAGAGGATGGACATCAGAAGAAGAAGAAAACAGGAAACAAGCTAGGAACCTGCCACAGAGGGCCTCTGAAAGGCTCTGCCCTGCAGACTATCAAAGCAGATGCTGAGACTTATGGCCAACTGTTAGGCAGAGTGCATGGAATCCTATGTAAGAAGTGGGAAATAGTAAGAGATGCAGAGGACAGGAACTCCACAAGGAGAGCAACAGAACAAGAAAATTTGAACACAGGGAACTTCCCAAAGACTCATTCTCCAACAAAGGACTATTCATGGAGATAACCTAGAACCCCTGCAGATGTAGCTCATGGCAGTTTAGTGTCTAAGTGGGTTACATAGTGATGGGAAGAAGGACTGCCTCTGACATAATCTGATTGGCCTGCTCTTTGATCACTTCCCCCTGAGGGGGGGAGCAGCCTTACCAGGCCACAGAAGATGACAATGCAGCCACTCCTGATGTGATCTGATAGACTAAGATCAGAAGGAAGGAGAGGAGGACCTCCCTTATCATTGGACTTGGAGAGGGGCATGCGTGAAGAAGGGGGAGGGAGGGTAAGACTGGGAGGGGAGGAAGGAGGGGCTTATGGGGGGGATACAAAGTGAATAAAGTGTAATTAATAAAATAAAATAAAATTTAAAAAAAGTAACAGGTAAGACAGTAGTCTTCAGTTCTAGTTTGTATGCCATTGAGTATATAACTTTAAGGAGAATACTTTTTTCACTACTCAAGTACCATCAACGGAAGCTATGAAGCTTACCCAATTATTCCCAAGCCTTCTGTAAAAGGAAACACAATTGTATACATCAAAGTATTTTGAAAACTCTATGTGGGGTAATAATGGAAACACTGGAATAGAAAAACATCATTCTATAAAGTGCTAATTAAAATAACTGTCTACTCTTCCAAAGTTAGAAATATTTATGGTTAATGGACAGCTTAACTGTAGCCATGGAAGGCTTCACTATAGCAAAGTCAGTGGCCAGATGTTTTCTATATTTATAAAAAACATGGCAGGAAATAATAGGATATTATTAAAAGAAAAGGGCTGGGATCTTGGTGAACATAAGGCATATTTCACATTAAGAATGGACAAGCTTTCAAGAGGACAAACCTCATCAAGGAAATTTGAACATCGATCACTATGACAAAATATTAGCAGTAGAAAGAACCAAAAAGCTCATCAAAGAACCAAAACTGCTGAAAAGTCTTTAGCCATCAACTCCATAAAAGAATAAGAATGAAGCTTTATGCTGTTGGAAACTCAAAGTAATAGTTTACAGAGAAAACAATTTGTTGTAATAACTAAGCCCCGAGTACTCACAGCCTGGAACTCTAGAACCTCAGGACTTCACATGTTATTGAAGAGATGAGCTGTCATGTTCCTTGGCTTGGACTCAAAGTTCTATTTGCTCATTAAAAAGCAGATTGTCTGTGACACAGTAGTCGCTCGTTTGGACAGTCAGTATCAGCTACTGTGCTACACCTAACGGCAATACTAACATAACCAGCATCTCAGGTTTTAATGGTGATTATACCAAGAAAGAATCTTTCCAAATCACAGGTTGAAGATTTGTAGGTCAAGCACTGAATAGAAGAAAACACAATTTTTCACAATAACAGCTACTCTTCATAGCTGAATACTTTAGCATAGAAAGTAAAGCATATTTATACTCCCTACCCCCCCAAAAAGATGTCTTTCTATAGAAACTGTACATTGCAACTCTCCTATTCAACCAGCCCTTGTTCTACTTCATGTATCATCTTAACACCAGGCATTCATCTGGAAATCAGTTATTACACTCAGGGGTAAATAAAGTAGCTACCACAAAAATGTGTTACTTGTTTCATTTCAAGAGTGTACCATATTAGATTGTTCTATAAAGAAATTAGGGGGCACCCAAACCTTCCTGGTGGGCTACTATGATGGTGTTTGTCACTGGATGAAAACTGTAGAGGGAAACAGGAAAAAAAAAAAAAAAGAAGACAGTGTAAGTAGAAGACAAGGAAAATGGGAGAGTGAAGACAAGGTAGAGTAAGTACTCCAAAGAAAATACTTAACTATCTTGCTGCTGAAGGTTTGAGACATCTTGTTTTAGAATCAGGTGTGTGTGTGTGTGTGTGTGTGTGTGTGTGTGTGTGTGTGTGTTTGTGAATAATGTATAATTAAACAATGGTTGGTTCATGCCAATACTACCTGCCCCTAGACATGAGTCCATGTTATCAATGACAGTGAATCACAAGTAAAATTAAAGTGAGCCTATAGAAATCAAACGGTTCTGTAGAAACTGATTCTGTTCTGTTTTCATGGGGCATTTACTTAAGATCCGCTTTGTGACTGAACCCAACGTAAAAGTAAGAAAGGCCTTTTTTAGTGTCAGTCAAGGGTTAAATTCTCAGCATTATGTGAATAATAAAAGAAATGTCATGATCATTTGAAACAGACGGAGGACATCGGAAACCTGCCTTCCCCACACACACCCTGAACTTTAACTGTTGGTGATAGCTGTGCTCTGTGCTGTGGCTGTTCAAATACCGAGCAGCTGGCTCTTGCAGCCCCGTGCAAGCACACTGACAGTCACCAGTTGGTTTCCACTAAGAATAAAAGCATTTGCCTCTCATTCCTATCTTCTGATTTACTGTTACTGGAAAAGCCCAAGGTCTCTCAGTAATGTATTCAACAAAAATTTTTTAGTCTTTGATCACCATCTAATAAACTTTAAATTGGTTACAAATAAGAAATGATGTGAAAAAGAAACAATAGCAAAGGTAATCAGTAGCTAGACCCTCAAATTTAAATTTTCTCATCAACCTGGAAGAGTAGTGTCTCCAAGTTCATCCATCTCTCACCCTCTCCAACTCTGCTATTCACATCATTAAGTTAGATTGTTCTGGGCCTGCTTCTCCTCCTCCATGCCAATTAAAGGATCCACACAGAGTAGGTCCAATAATCATGACCCACAGAGAACACAAAACACACACTCTTTCTTTATCCTTTCAGGGATGATATTCACAGTGACAAATATCCTACGTAATATATCAGCTTGATCTCCTTTCCAGAGCTATTTATAGTGGCGCTTGGAGTTTATTTTCAAAAGTGAACAGGTACATTTAATTTAAAATTAATAAGATCATTCTCGTGCAGTCATTAAAATTTCATATAATTGGATCTGCTCATAATGTATGCAATGGGCTCATATAGAACATACAGTAATTAAGGCTTAATAAATAGAATTTTAAATAATCACTTATAAAAATGTATTATTGAATTTGAGGCCTGCTATTTTTAAATCAATCTGTAATTTGTATTTACCAGAGACCACACAGGAAAGCATGAGTTCTGTGAGTATTTAAACAAGTAGAATTGATTTTAGAAATGAATGACAAAAGATGGGCCTGCTCTTCAGAGACAGGCTTCTGCCTGCAAGGAAACCACAGTGTGGTTAAGAGAGTGCTGACACGGACGTTATTAGTTAGTGATGTCAACTGAGTCGTCTCCCTCTCCTGCAACCATTGATTGTAAACGGCAGGCTTAGCCCAAGATTGTCACAGCGGACGCCGTATAATTGGCAGCACTCATAATATCTGGGTGATTTAACTTGATCTGCAAGTAATTTATCGGGCTTTTTTTTTTTTCTTCCTTTGTGATTTTTCAAGGGCAGCAGCAATTTTTTTAAATAAAATATTTGGTCGCTCAAATAGATAGCCCACCAATTCTTAAACATACAATGCTTATTAATTTTTATGATTTTCTCCAGACGTATAACATGCCTGAAGCATAACTGGTATAGATTTACTAAAGGTTACTCTATAAAAAGATGAATGAACAAAGCAAGGAAATGATACAAATTATCTTCAGGAATTACCAAAATTTGCTAAGAGTATGTGTATTTCTGGTAAATACCCCTTACTTTCTTCTATTACTATATTATATATTCAATATAAATTATAATATATATTATCTATAATAATATATATTATGTATATGCTACTACTGTATTATATTCAAATTACTTCTGCAATTTGAGACTTCATGTTCCTATTATACTGTAACGAACCCCTGCCTGTGTCACCTAGCACACGCTCCGTAAACACCAAGGAAGGAAAGGTCTTATTTGGGTAGGCATTTAGCAGTGAACATCAGAGCTTGACCTTAAGACACTGCCTCCATTTCTGTAAGACAATCCTATTTGATAGTATTTGTCCATCTATTATACAGACTGAACTAATAATGCAAGATTCTTAGCTGCCCTTTGTATGAGAAGTCTATAAATATGAAACATGTTCTCTTTCTCTGCCTATCTCCCCCTTCTCTGTAACACTTCCTTCACAGCTTCTCCCAAGAAACAGTAGCAGTTAACTATTAAATGCCTATTGTTTTTCTAACATTGTTTTAACTTCATATTACTAACTCCCCATCATATGGAAGCATAGGTCCTACTTTAATAATTTTCTCAAGATAACCTAGACAATAAGGAACACACCTAGAATTCAAATCCAAGTCCGTGGGGATACAGCAAGATTTCTTAGCCTTGGCCCTACTGAAAATTTGAACTCAATTATTTTTAGTGGCGGGGGTTGGGGATATTATTACTACTAAATGTAATAATATACAACTGAGATAATCAAAAATGTCTCATGACACCGCTCAATGTCCCTGGGGTCAATCTGCTGCTCCTCCTGCAGTGCCTGGCACCTGTACTTTTGCTTATGTTTGCTGATGTGTAGGTAGTCCTACTGAGCAGAGAAGTAAACCGTCCTCTTTATAAGACCCCAAACCTGCTGACTGCCTAGCAGCTAAGTCTTCTTCGTCTTTGATACTGAGTGACGGAGTTGCAGTATCAAGTATGTGAGTACATAGTAATCATCTGTCTTTACGTCTAAAGGAAACTTGGCCACGGCCTCCTCTTAGCTGGCTGTCTCTTCTAAACGTGAGCACACCTCTGCAATCCCCTGAGTGGAATTGCGTTTCTTTGGAGTTAATAAACTTCACATGTTACATTTCAAGGTCAGGGAGACGTTTCTTTCTGATCGTGATCATCTAAAAATATGTGAGGTCAATTTCCCTCCCAAGAAGAAATCTCTAGAAACACGGAGTATATGTGGCAACTTGCAGGAGCAGCGAGGCCTGCTATTAAGCAGCACTCGCATGTGTGGTTAAGACTTCCTGCCAGGGCCCACTTGATGCCTGCCAAAGAGCCCAGAGATTGATGACAGCCTGTGGGGTGATGGAGCACAAGTCAATGAAGAAGAGCCACCACGGCCATAGTGAGCAGCCAGGAAGCCAATGGACGCTATAAAAGTCTGCCTCGTTTCCTCATTTCTGCTTTCGCCTCTTACCTCCCGTCGCCTTCTCGCCCCTGCCCAAAGGGTCCCGAACAGCAACTTTTTTCTGGAACCGGACAGCAGACCATCTGCTGAGAGAGAGAGAGAGACGCATACAAAACTGGCTCACAGACCGCTGCCTAAAACAGTCTGTCTAAGCTGTGCGCAGAAAGGTTAGGGCAAGCCCAGAACGGTGGATGAGATGAGCCGAGACCTAAGGCTCGAGTTCGGGTCTGCACAGACAGCTGGATTTGTGTGGTTAGATAATGAGGAGAAAGGAGAGGGGAAAGCACGAGCGAACAGAAGGTCACAGAAGTTCCATGTGAGGGTTGCCGCAGAGAGCTGGGTTGTGGGTGTGAAAAGATAAAACTGCATGTTGCCCACAATACAGTCACTTCTGGGGAGTGAAGAGTAGAAGGAGTAGAGGAGACTCTGGTGAGGCAGTTGCCGGAAATGTCAGGGTGCTCGCCCTGCCAAGGAGCAAAAATACCACAGTGCAACACTCATCATTCATCTGAGACCTCCAAAGGCCACATCTTACAACCTAGACTACGGCCTGGTTCACTCACCGAGAGTAGGGATTTGAGACAAAACTGAAATGAATCTGAAACCAGGGCCTGGGGGGACTCCTCACTGCCAATGTTCACCCTCTCTCCAGGAAAGGAAGAAAAAAAATCATTAATGTGCATTATTAATGATTACATTCATGTACAGCATAGTTATCTGGGGAAGGAAAAATCTCCAACATATAAATCTGTATCAAGAAAATTCAAAACTAGACAAAAAATAAAAACTAGACAGAATTAAAGTATCAGACAAATGCAAAGCATGTGATATCTCAAAAATTAGTACATAATAAACTGTACAGAATTCTGATAGTTACACTGTGTCTCTCCCACACAGCATTCACTACCCCCACAAATTTCCAGACTTTTTTCCAATCAAATAATTTCCCCAATCCCACACAAACAATTCTGATTTTTTTAAGTCATAGATTAGTATTTTTTTATACTTAATAAGTTGGATATAGAGCATATACTTTTTGCATCTTGTTTAGTTGTTATAAGAAAGTTTTTTTTTTGTTGTTGTTGTTGTTGTTAATTCATCCATCTCTTGGGGCTGGAGAGATATCTCAGCAGTTGCTCTTGTAGAGAACCTAGTTGAGTTCCAAGTACCCTCAGGGTAATTCACAGCCATCCACAGTAGCAGTTTTCAGTGGATTTGACACCACATTCTGACCTTCATGGGCACCAGTCAGGCAGAAGACGCACATACGTAAGTGCGGGCAAAACCCTCATAGCATAAAAGAATTAAACGAAAATATTCAAGCAGTTTGTTCATGTCATCATCCTTGTTTTCACGCTGAGTGTCTCTGTCTCTGTGAACATCAGCTTGTCTGATGCATCCCGATGGCTGTTTAAGTTTTACTCAGCTCTTGCCTATGATAAACAAAGCCTTTGGCTACAGGTTTGTCACACGCAGCACTTACTGAGGTGGGCCCTGCTATTGCTTGTCTTCAGGGCCATTTGAACGAAAGTTTCTCTTAGTCACGGGTATTTGTTCTCTCGGTCTAGTATGATTATGTGGCTTCTGTCACAAATCTACTTCTGTGTGGAATTATAGTTATTGGTTTGCATATTTGGGGCCAACTTTCCATCCTTGGAGTGAAATCCACTTGGCCATGGTGTACAATCTTCTTGATGTACTCTTGAATTCACTTTGCAGGAGTTTTATGGAGAATTTTTGTGTCTGTGTTCACCAAGATAATTGGTCTACAGTATTTTTTTGTTGTTGTTGTTGCATCCTTATCAGATGTATTTTTTTGTATGGGGTAATGCTGGCTTCAGATAAGATTTCAGCACAGTGCATGTCCTCCCCACTTTTTTTTTAATGGAGCGGTTTGAAGATCACCCGTGTTAGCTCATATTTAAAAGTTTCACAAATCTTGGCAGTGAAGCAGTGTAGTAATGAAATTTTCTTTTGGGCAAGACTTTATAATTGTTTCAGTCTTACTGGTTGCTATGGGTCTGTTTAAGTTGTTTTCATCTTTTTTTTATTTCATTTTGGTAGGTCATGTGCGTCTAGGAGAATTTCATTCTAACTTATAATAGCCATTTCTTCTAGATTTTCCAGTTTTTTAGAAGGTAAAGCATCAAAATGCTCCCTCACAATTCTTTGTGTTTCACTGTCTTTGTGTTTCATTACTGTGTGTTTCACCCACAGTAATGCCTCCCTCTCCTTTGTCATCTCTAATTTTATTAATTTGGGCCCATTCTCTTCCTTCTGATTAGTAAGCTTATTCTCTTCTGATTAGTATATCTGAGAGTTTATCAGCTGTCTTTATTTTGTTTTAAATCACCAACTCTTTGTTTTAAAAATTGAATGTATTGCTCCTTTCGTCTCTGTTTCATGCCTCTGTCCTGAGTATTATTATTATTTCTTGCCATAGAGTATTTTGAGATGTGGATTGTTCTTCTCTTAATAGATCTTTGCAGAGCTTCTTTGGGTCATTGACTTGATATCTTTCTGGTTTTTGTTGTAAGCACTTATAGCTATGAACTCTCCTTAGCTATATTCCAAAAGATCTGGAAAGTTGTGTTTTCATTTTCATTTAATTATCAGTAGTATCTGATTTCTGTGTCATTTAGTACCTGTGTATTTTGTAGGTTCCTACAAATTCTCTTGTTACTGATTTCTAATTTTATACCACTATGATCTGATAAAAATACAAGAAGTTATTTCAATTATTTTGAATGGTGAGACTTGATTTGTATCCTAGACTGATCTAATTTATAGGAGGGGCTCTTTGAGCTGCTAAGAAGAATATAAATCCTATTTCTGCTGGATGGAATGTTCTGTATGTATCTTTTAAGTCCATTTGATCTATGGCAGAGTTAATGCTGAGGTTTCATTGTTAATAAATATGAGTGGGATAGTGGAATCATTTACTGTTATTGTCTATTAGTGTCCTTCTCTTATGTTTATGAGGGTACATTTTATAAAAGAAATTAGAAGCCTCAGTGTTTGGTGCATATTTATTTATAATTGTTATATTCCTTTAAGGAATTGTTCCTTTTAAAAATATGGAGTACCTTCATCTTTTCTGACTTTTGATATAAAGTCTACTTATCAGTATCTGAATAGATACAACCAACTATTGTCATTTTATGCTCCCTTGAACCCTTGATAGTTTGTGCGTCAGTCTGTGGATATCTTTGCTAGTCAAGTGTGGTCCCTAGAGATAAAATAGTTGACTGTTATACACCAGTCAGTTACTCCGCAACTATCTGTGTGTTTATACTTAAAGCTGTTATTGAGAGATATTTACAAACTCTGTAATTTTTTTCTCTTTCTGGTGTATTGAATTATTGTTTGCTCTTTACACTGTCTTCCATTAGTGTCAAGGGTTTACAAGTTAATTGTATTAGACATAATTAGTTTCTTTCTAGCTTTTCTTGGTGAAGCTTTTCCTTTCTTCTAGTCTATTCTCTAGTGTCATGATTGAGGTTGTTGGGTGTTTTGCTTCTCCTCTGTATTCCTTTAATATCTTCTGCACTGATGGCTTGGAGATCATGAACTGTCTTCATTTATGTGTGTTGAAATGTCCTATTAACCTATCCATTCGAAAAGATAGCCTTGCTGGGTACAGCATTCTCTGTTGTCAATTACTTTCAGGGATTGGAATATATCATTCCAAATGCCACACCTTTGTCGGTTGATGATGAGTGGTATGAAGTATTCTGAAGTTCCTGCCTTTGTGAGTTGACATTATTCCCTTACATGTTTTTTCTTCCTAGTATTTTTATTATTTTTATTTTTATTAATTAGTTTATTCACTTTGTATCCCCCTGTAGCTCCCTCCCTCCTCCCCTCCCAACCCACCCTGAATTCCTCTTCCTCACTCATACCCGTCCCCCAGTCCACTGATAAAGGAGGTCCTCCTCCCCTTCCTAGTCTATCAGGTCTCATCAGAAGTGGCTGCATTGTCTTCCTCTGTGGCCTGGTAAGGCAGCTTCCAACTCAGGGGGAGGGGATCAAAGAGCAGGCCATTCAGTTCCTGTCAGAGACAGTTCCTGTTCCCATTACTATGGAACCCACTTGGACACTGAACTGCCATGGGCTACCTCTCTGCAGGGGTTCCAGGCCATCTCCATGAACGGTACTTGGCTGGAGTATGAGTCTCAGAAAAGACCTCTGTGCCCAGATTTTTTGGATCTGTTGCTCTCCTGTCCTCTCCAGGTCTTACTATCTCCCACTTCTTTCATAAGATTCTCTGCACTCTGCCCAGAGTTTGGCTCTGAGTCTCAGCATCTGCTTTGATACCCTGCTGGGTAGAGTCTTTCAGAGGCCTTCTGTGGTAGGCTCCTGTCCTATTCCCTATTTTCTTCCTCCTCTGATGTCCATCCTCTTTGCCTTTCTGAGTGGGGAGTAAGCATCTTAGCCAGAGTCCTTCTTCTTGATTAGCTTCCTTAGGTGTACAGATTTTAGTATGTTTATCCTATATTATATGTCTAATATCCACTTACGAGTGAGTATATGCCCTATGTGTCTTTCTGCTTCTGGGATACCTCACTCAGGATGATCTTTTCTAGATTCTGAAGAGCTTAAGATAGCCTGAATATAACTCCATTTTGAAATAAAGATCTTGACTGAGAACTGAATTCAGGTACCAGGAAATATCACAGAATGTACACCTGGCAGAAAACAAAGTTAACTCTCCTAGCAACATCCTCCAGGAAATATAACAGAATAAACGCTTCATAGAAAATAGAGACAAACTCCCTGGCAATAATCAATGGGAATCGGTTGAGAATCGGGTGGGAAAATTCTCCCCAATGTTTCAAATATGGTTTAGAAAAATAGCCATTGTGATTATATGCCTTAGCCATTGTGATTATGTGCCTGAGAAAAGGTCACCCCGCCCTGCTAAACTTTACCCAATTCTGTAACGCCAAGGCTTGTGCCCCCCTGCTTGCTGCCATGGAAACCCCCGGCTCACAGACTTTCCCTTTAAAAATCCTGTTCACTCAGAGCTCGGGGTCCCACTTCTCTACTGCTGCGCCAGTGAGGCTTGGGTCCCGAGTTCGATCGCTCTCGTAATAAAGCTCTCTTGCAATTGCATCGAGTCATCTCCTGGTGGTCTCTGAGGGTCCTGTGAACCTGGCATAACAATTTCACCAATTGCCTGCAAATTTCATGATTTCCTTGTTTTTTATTGCTGAGTAATATTCCATTGTGTAGATGCACCACAATTTCTGTATCCATCCTTCAACTGAGGGACATCTGAGTTGTTTTCAGCTTCTGGCTATTACAAATAAAGCTGCTATGAACATGGCTGAGCAAATGTCCTTTTTGAATACTTGAGCATCTTTTGGATATATGCCTAGGAGTGGTATAGCTGGATCTTGAGGAATCACTATTCCTATTTGTCTGAGAAAGCGCCAGATTGATTTCCAAAGTGGTTCTACCAGTTTACATTCTCACCAGCAATGTGGGAGGGTCCCCCTTTCTCCACATCCTCTTCAGCGTGTGTCATTCTGATGGGTGTAACGTGAAATCTCAGGGTCGTTTTGATTTGCATTTCTCTGATGACTAAGGACGTTGAACATTTCTTTAAGTGTTTCTTCCTCTATTGAAAATTCTCTGTTTAGCTCTGTGCCCCATTTTTAAATTGGATTACTTGGTTTGTTGCTGTTTAACTTCTTGAGTTCTTTATATATTCTGGAGATTAGCCCTCTGTCAGATATAGGATTGGTGAAGATCCTTTCCCAATCTGTAAGCAGTCGTTCTGTTCTGATGACAGTTTTCTTTGCTTTATACAAGCTTTTCAGTTTCATGAGGTCCCATTTATTGATTGTTAATTTTAGAGCCTGTGCTGTTGGTGTTCTGTTCAGGAAGTTGTCTCCCGGGCCAATGAGTTCAAGGCTCTTTCCCACTTTTTCTTCTAACAGGTTTAGTTTGTCTGTTTTTATGCTGAGGTCTTTGATCCACTTGGACTTTAGTTTTGTGCAAGGTGATAAATATGGATCTATTTGCATTTTTCTACATGTAGACATCCAGTTAGACTAGCACCATTTGTTGAAGATGCTATCTTTTTCCCACTGTATGGTTTTGGCATCACTGTCAAAAATCAGGTTCCCTTACATATTTTAATATTGCTTCTTGCTTTGAGTTTTTGACATTCTGACTATAATAATATGCAATGGAGAAATTCTTCTCTATTTTTGTCCATTTGGAATTCTAAGTGCTTCCTATGTTTGAATGTCTGTCTGTCTGTCTGTCTTTCTCTCTCTCCTCCACCTCAAGTTTGCTAAGATTTCATTGAATAGACTACCTATACTTCTTCTAGCCTCTGAATTCTTAAGTTTGGTGTCTTAACCACATCCAGAGGTATTTTGTTTTGGTTTGGTTTTGGATTTGGGTGTTTTGTTGTTGGTGGTTGGTTGGTTGGTTTTTGTTTGTTTTGGTTTGTCTTTTGGAATTTATTTCTCTCTTTTTTTATTAATTAAGTTATTTACTTACTTTACATCCCTATTGCAGCTTCTCCTCCCAAGTCTCCTCACAGTCCCTCCCTCTCCCTTCCCCTCCCCTCATCCATCCAGCCTCCCATGAATATCAACCTGCCTTGGCAGTTAAAGTAGCAGTAAAACTAGGCACACCTTCTGTTGAGGCTAGACAATGTAGGCTAGTTAGGGGAAATGAATCCAGAGGCAGTTAAAGTAGTCAAAGCAGCCACTGCTCTTGCTTTAGGAATCCCACATGATGACCCAGCTGCTGCACAACTGTTACACATGTGCAAAGGGCCTCGGACCTTCCCATGCAGGCTCTCTGGTTGTCAGTGCAGTCTCTATGAGCTCCTATAGGCCAAGATAGTTGATTCTGTAGGTTTTCTTGTGGTGTCCTTGAACCCTCTGGCTCCTTCAGTCCTTTTCCCCTCCCCCTTCCACAAGATTCCCAGAGCTCCATTTAATGTTTGGCTGTGGGCCTCTGCATAAGTTTCCATATATTACTGGGTGAAGCCTCTCTGATGACAGTTATGCTAGGCTCCTGTCTGCAAGTATATCAGAATATCATCAACAGTGCCATGATTCCCATGGCATGAGTCTCAAGGTAGGTTAATCAGTGGTCGGTCCTTCTCCCAAATTCTGATCCATCTTTTACCCCTTCACATCTTGTAAGGAGGAAAAATTATGGGTCTAAGGTTTTGTGTCTGGGTTGATGTCCCAGTCCCTCCATTGGAAGTCTTGCCTGGTTACAGAATCTACCTTTCTGTTGGGGAGAGTGGTGCAGTTTCCAACTTAGGCCATTAAGTGAAGACACCTCTGTCCTGGTTCTTGAAGACATTTCCTGGTAGAAATAGGTTTCTATTTTAATATCTGGAAACTCTGGCTCATCAGTGTATGTTTAAGTGTATCAGAAATTTCCAAACCATTTTCTGAAGTGTTTTTTAGGGAATACTATTCATCAATAGTACAAGCAGATCAAGCACACAAACAACTTCACAAAGGAGTTAAAAACAATAATGTGCTGACCAAAGAGAAGACACATATAAAAGCACATGCTCCTTGAATCCATTTCTGTACATTTCAAGAACAAGAAAAATTAATTTATAGTGTGGGGTATGAGAAAAGTCACCTGTTTCAGCAAATATAAAAAAGCAAAAAAATAAAACGTGAGGCGGTAGGAATTGTTTCATATTTTGATAGAACTTAGAAAATTCATTATTAAGATTTATTTTACCACAGCCAGGAGTTTATCTCAGTGGTGGGGGACCTGTCTGGCATAAGAGAATATTCTGAGTTCTACCCCCAACACTGTTAAAAGAAAAACATATGTTTTACTAATAAAATATGCACAAAACATTCTGATTCAGTAAAAGCTAACGTGTAAAATGCTGTAAAAATCACGACAGCAGTTTTCCAGGCATAGGCCTGTGACTTGACAAAGGGTACTATAATGCTGATGAGGTCTTCTGTCTTCACCTGGGCACTGGGCGTGCTGGTGCTATCGGTCTATGAAATTTCATCTACACTTACGCGGTGGGCATTTATTTAAATTACTACATTTTAGCATAATTAGCATTGTAAAATTTTGACGTAGGAAATCACAAAGGTCGCTCATGAATTCCTAAGCCGAAATTCTCATACTGACACAATAGGATGAAAGGGAGTTGTCCAACACACCATCCAATGGTGCCTACTGATCTCCTAGCAGAAAAGCTTTAACCTGCTCCAATGACAGCATGCTTTGCCTGTAGCGTTCGCGGAGAATAAATCATTTCAATTGAATCTGTCCAGTTGCTTTGTGATTAAAGATGACAAGGAAGCAACAGCGAGCATCGCTGCAGAAATCATGGCAATGCACTTCTGTCACATTATAATACGGTGGGACTGGAGAGCACCGAGTGTCACATTTGTAATTTCAGGAAACCAGAGGCTGTTTATGGGGTTGCAGCCACCTGCATCTCTTTAACTTGTCTCCTTAAACTACTGCCTGTTTGTATCTATTCAAACCTGAAGCACTGCATGCCATTAAATGCCATATAAATAAGTTTGTTATGACCGGAAAGGATCAGAAGCTACATGGAAAATTTCAGTATCTTGGGTCAGAGAATCTGTTTTAACAATACCAAAATGGTCTTGGAGATATAACTTAAGTATTTTGGTAGATGTGCCAGGATTTTCCTTCAGAGATCTGTTTTAATGCTATCGCTCAGTGGAAGACAGCAAATTAAAGTACATGCCAGTGATAGCCCTTCAGTTGCAACCTATGGAAACTCATTCTGGCTTTCATAAGCAAATAAATAATTATTCCATATTGATCTTGGAATTGCTCACTGGATTTAGATGAAGAAGGATATGAAGAAATGAATTTGAAACCACTGGAAATGTGCAGGGATGGTGGCTTGGTCTCATCTCATATCTTTTGGGGTCAATTTTTCTATTCATGGCTTTAGGAAGCAAAGGCAGGTGTGAAGTAACAACAGTCTCTACAGGAGCTTGGCTGACTCCTGGGATGCCTCTTGAGACCATGGTGTGTAACTGTGAAGTGTGAAGCAGGTAGACACTCATGTTGTAAGGAGCAGGACATGAGCCAATGGGGGAAATGGCTCTGTCCTACCATAAACAAGATAGAATATAGTCCCTAGAAAGATCAAGCCCTTAGGACAGAATTGAGCAAGAGAATGCCATTCTAAGTGGTCTTTCTGCCTTTGCTGGATACTACTTTGGGAAACTAGTTCCCAAAGGAAACAGTCTACCCATAATTCCTTGTACCAAACTCTACTTTTGATGAAAATCTAAGCAAAATCAAAGTTCTGTGGGGTCCTTAGCAGCCAGCACGGATAAATTGCAAAGTCTCTGGAGTTGAGTTTAAATCCTAGGGTGGAACATCCAGAATAGGACCTGGCTTGGGCCCTATGCTCCCTTTTGCATGGTAGAGAATAAGGACTGGTGGGTGTCATTTTTTTAAACTTCTAATTCGCTTTTTTTTTAAACACTTTTTTCTTTCTTTGAAAATAGATTTTTTTTTCTCTCGCATAATATATCCTGATAACAGTTTCTTTTTCCTCTACTCCTCCCATCTGGATCCACTTCTTTTCAGTTTCTCATTAGAAAACAAAAAGGCGTCTATGAGATATTAATAAAATAATATGTAATAAGATAAAACAAAAGCTAACACATCAGAATTGGGCAAAACAAACAGAAAGAAAGGAGCTCAAGAAAAGGCACAAGAATCAGAGACCCTCTCATTCCCACATAAGAATTCCATAAAAAAATTAGATTGGAAGCCAAAATATATATAATATAATATATAATATATATAATATAATATAATATAATATAATATAATGTAATGTAATGTAATGTAATGTAATGTAATGTAATGTAATGTAATGTAATGTAATGTAATGTAATGTAAT
>NW_026596040.1:17462955-17482744 GCF_907164565.1 Psammomys obesus
TAATATAATATAATATAATATAATATAATATAATATAATATAATATAATATAATATAATATAATATAATATAATATAATATAATATAATATAATATAATATAATATAATATAATATAATATAATATAATATAATATAATATAATATAATATAATATAATATAATATAATATAATATAATATAATATAATATAATATAATATAATATAATATAATATAATATAATATAATATAATATAATATAATATAATATAATATAATATAATATAATATAATATAATATAATATAATATAATATAATATAATATAATATAATATAATATAATATAATATAATATAATATGCAGAGGATTTGGTACAGACCCTTACAGGCTTACAGGCCCTGTGCATGCTGCCTTCTTTTTCTGTGAGTTCACATGAGCTTTGATAGTGTTGGTTTAGAAGCCATGTTTTCTTTGTGTCCTCTTTCCGCTCTGGCCCTTAAACTCTTTCCACCTCTTCTTCTGCACAGTTCCCCAAACACTGAGAGGAGGAATTTGATGGAGACAACCCATTTAGGGATGAATGTTCTAAGGTCCCTCAGTCTCTGTGTAATCTCTGACTGTGGGTCTCTGTACTCCTATCTGCTGCAAGAGGAATCTTCTCTGATAACATCAGAACAAGACACTGATCTATGAGTATGGCATAATATCAATAGAAGTCATTTTCTCACCATGTGGGGTTTTCCTTCTTCTACTTCTCCTCCTCCTCTTTTCCTTATTCCTCCTTCTCTTCTTTCTCTTCTCTTTCATTGTCTTCTTTAAAAAAAAAAACACCATTATTATCTCGTTTTACCCTAGGTTCCTAGACTAGCTAATCTCTAGTTCTTGGTCACACAAGCAGTATCAGGCATGGGTTATATCTTGTGGAGTGGGCCTTAAGTCAAATCAAATATTGGTTGGATACTCCTACAAGATTTGTGCCACTCTTGCCCTAGCAAATCATGCAGGCAGGACGACATTGTAGATCACAAGGCTTATGGCTCTATTGATGTTTATGATTCTCTTTTGGTAGTACGTAGAATAATTTCCTATAGCAAAGATGCTAGCATGTAGGGGTGAATTCTAATTTTAAAAAAGAAAGAAAGAAAGAAAGAAAGAAAGAAAGAAAGAAAGAAAGAAAGAAAGAAAGAAAAAAAGGAAGCAGGCTAATTTTTGTACCTTTGTATGTTCAAAGGAATGTATTATGAGCCCAAGAAGCTTACTTACATAAAGTGAGATAAAAATTTTAAGCCTAGATTAACAAATTTACACCTTCATATTTATATAATTCTTGATTTATGAAATGTTTGAACTTACAGTTTGGTTTTACTTTGGTTAATTAGTTTGAAATGAGTCATCAGTGTAAAGATAGTTAAGTTAAACCCTCACATCTCCCTTGTTGCTTTAAAAAGACTGATAAAACCTTGGCTCCAGAAGAGTCACAGCTTCTGAACAGGTACCATGAGAACATCCCACCCAATCACACAAAGGACAGCTAAACTTCCAGGTCAGAACATATAAATCTAAGTGCAGGTCAGTAAAGTAAAACAAACAAACAAACAAACAAAACAAACAAACAAACCATGCAGATGGATAGGAATCTCTAGACTAAAGACATTTGTGTATAAGGCTGTCCCAGCAAACAACAGCGCAGATACACAACGATCTCTCATAATATAATTACTAACCCGACAAATTCCTCTCACCTAGTGACACTGTAGCCATTGGAACACCATCATCCAGTGCCTGGAGGCCAGCAAAGTTCGTACTGCACGTTTGTCACAACAATAAATGAGCTTACCATTAGTTTATGTACTTGTAACGCTAGATGTTTTACCGTTATTTTGTATTATACCACTGCTTACATATTTTAAATATCTACTGCAAAGCAGCACACCAACAGCAGCTTCATACATCTCTTGTTTGCTTTGCTTGATGACTTCAGGGAACCACTTCAAGTCATTGGCTTAAACCCTGTAAGTCTGTGGAAGTAGCTGCCGTGCTTTACACACAAGGTCAGAACTGCTTAGCAATGCGTTTCTCAGAATATATTCCCGTTGTTACCTGATACATAACTGGATTTGAAGATGATAGCTGAAAAATCTTCTAATTAGCCAAAGAAAAACGTAAACCTTCAGAAATAAAATGATTTCAAATGAAATAAGTGCAAAGAAGAAGATGCTCTGCTGTGTCATAACCAAAGTTGTGAAGATGAAAGAGAAACAGCGTGCCACTGACAAGCCACAACAATTCAGACTCCAAGGGATTTCTCGCTCAAAAAGATATTTCACAAAACGTCAAAAAATGCTCATGCACTTGGCTTCACCATCAGGCTGTAGCCTCAGTGAACAACAGCAGTTTTGAGGCTGAGTCACGTGCTCTGTTTTGACACTAGTAATTCTTGGTTCTTGTAATTCTTGCTTATTTCAAATGTTTACCGTGCCTATCTGGATGTTACAAACTTTTTTGTTTGTTTGTTTTTCAAGACAGGGTTTTTCTGTGTAGCCTTGGCTGTCCTGGACTCACTTTGTAGACCAGCCTGGCCTTGAACTCATAGCAATCTGCCTGCTTCTGTCTACCCTGAGTGCTGGGATTAAAGGTGCACCACCACACCTGTCTACAAACATTTATTTATGACACCCAGCCTATATTCTAAAATTTCCTGAGCATCTGAGATGAAATAATGAAGTCATAGGCCCCAGGAATACCCCCTGCAAACAACTTTGCACTTGGTGTTAAACTTTCATAGGCTCCCATGTTCCATGTCTATGGCTTATTTATGAGACACTGGTTTAGATGCCAGGATATAATTCTCATCCCGTCCACATCAGAGTTATCAACAAGCCATGTATTCCTGTGTTGACCTTCAGTAGAAATGACTTGGGTTTTTATATGTATTGCTGTATTATTTGGGAGTATTAGATCATTCTCAAAGTAAGAAGAACAACTATGGCAGTAGGAACATAGATGTATGCTGTGAGATATACTGAACTGAGTCAAAATAGGAAGGGTTTATATATAAAAACAAAGAAAGGTCACTCAGCCACAGTGGGTTCATGACTGAAGGCTCAGCTCTTTCCATTTTGTGACACCCTCCCCTCTTCCCACTATAAGCACTGGCTCTGTTCATTGGTATATCTGAATTAGAGCATAAACTGGGAGATGCACATCAGACTATGTCTTGTATATGATTGGAGTGATGAGTGTGAGAAAAGCCGATTGTGCACAGAGTAGTGATCTCCAGAACACCGGGTACAGTCACCCGAGAAACCTATGCAGGCATCTGGAACTGCCCCCCAGAAACTGACTCAGTGCTTATGAGATGTAATTTAAAACGCATCTTTACTGTTCATATGGTACTGGCTGCACAGGTCTCATCCCTACAGCATTTTTGGTAATCACACGATAATTGTGCTTATCCAGTGATGTAAAGGGTAGCTCTCTGTTCTAACTTGCAGGCTTGTTTAAGACTCATTTTATTTTAATCACTCATATGCTCACTTTTGCTAAGTAGTTCCTTATTCCTTCCCTTATTTTTCCTGCTGGATTATTTTCTCCTATTAATTAGTAACTTTTTTATTATTATTAAACTGTTGAAAATACCTTCTCTGGTTTGTTGCTTAACTTTGTACTCTATATTTTTATGGTACATGTTTATTTTTTTGTCTTAAATTTGTTGTTTTTTATTTTACAGGTTAGATCTCTGTAATATGAATTTCTTTACAAAGATATCATGAAACTAAAAAATGTGTACCTTTTCACAAAAGCCTTTGCTGCTCTGATGTAAGTTCTCCAGCAACAACACACTGAAAATTAGTAAGCTAGGGAACATAGATAGTCTGTCATTCTGAAATAAGTAAAAATGGGCTTTTGAGCAACCTGACAGTCCGTGGGACGTGCAGATAAGTTCTCTGATAGTAGGTGGCATGATGTAGTGGGGCCGGGGTAGAGAATTTACTGCTACACGAATAAGAACAAAACATGAAATGGAGACAGGCAGAGAACTGTCTCTGCAGAGTGGAGATGAGCCTTGTTCGGCTCTGGCTGTTATTGCTGCCCGTGCCCCAGAGATGATGAGGAAGAAGCCAGAATGGCCACCTCGCGCTTGAAGTAAGTGTCCCAGATTATCACACCAGGCATTCAGAGCTCTGCTTCTTGTCCGACTGATTCTGTGACACTTGTTCTCTCAATGAGCATTTGTTACATGCCTACATTCCAGTTCCTTAACTGAACTGGAATTTTAAATTAACAGTTAACTTGTTTTGAATTAAGCATTGCTTTCATACAATTTTGTGTTATTAAAAAGGCTTCAAATTATTAGGGATTTTTAAGTTGAAGGCTTAAAAAATGGTAAGACAGTTTTTAAGTTGAACAATTGCTTTCTGGGTGGACTCATCATACCTGAAGCAAGCAGATTGCTAAATCTTTTTTATTTTGTTTTAACATTATAAATAAAAATTTTGTGTAGTGCTTTCCAACCCTATTACCACAGAAGATTAGATTTAAGTTTACTTATGTCAACTAAAGATTCCTGAAAAAGTCAGACCTATATTAAAGAGTCTTCATACTTACTAACTAGAACGTGGTGTAAACAGGGAGAGCTGCAAACCAAGAGCCAAATTACCCTGGGCTATCTTTAGTCTCCTTAACAGCTATTTAACACTGGACTCTGTGTCTAACCTCCTTTGGATTGTGAAGTAAACCCTTTGGAGTGTATTAAATTAGCAGATCACTAACTTCTACCCACCCAATAGCTAAAAATGACGGAGCAAGCCTCTGAAGCCTATAACACACTTTCCAGATTGTCATAGCCTGCCTACCTGATGCCCCCATCCTGGTATTTTGTTATGGAGTGGGTTTTTCTGTTGTGCCTCGTGAGAATTCTTGTGGGTTTTTCTAACGTGCTCTTGTTCCATGACTATTAGAAGCTTATATAGTATCTTCGGCAGCAGCCTCATCATGGTCACTCATCGTTGATGCAAACAGATCTATCTTATCGCCTTCAGAACCGGAGTTCTATTTTATATTGATAGTTATTTATATACACTAGTCCCAGCTTCAACATAAAGTCATTAGTTTACATATTCAAGCTTTAATTTCTGGAACATATGATCAACAGTTTGAAAATTTGGATATTATCTGCAATAAAATGCATTAATTAATTAGAATTCTTTTATTAATCTCTAAGTTACCGGTCTGCTGCACCATTAAATCTATGAGCAGTTTGGATTTAAATCCAAGTTTTCTCAAGTCATTTCCATTCAAGGAATTCCATAGCTAATCCAAACTACTATAAACATTTATATGCTAAATAAAGGCAATTGTCTTCTTGCATGGGCTTTATTTTCCAAAAAATAGCTAACTTAATGATGAAACAGATGTAAGATTTACTGTCTTTTTTACCTTATACATTAACCCAAGGAAATAATAGCTGAATTCAGTACTAAAGGGATATTAAAACACAATAAAAATATGCAAGAAATGTAAGTGTGTGCTGATGCAGGCTTGACTTCCATGAATAATGTAAGCTCCAGTACTTTGATTTTCCATCTGACAGTCTGTGTAAGAACCAGGAGGGGTGAAATGTGTACCTATAACTAACAGTGTTCTGAGCCTAATGCAAGCAGCTGTTTAAAAACTCACCTAGCCTAATAGAGAATGTCAATCTCGGGTCTTGCTGAGTAAAACAAAGGGAGCAAATAAAATGGCCACAAGGAAGTATTAACTTCCTTGTAGAGCCATTAAAAGACAATTACGCATAGACTTAACAGAATCCTCTTTTAACTTTCATATGCACTTTTTTTTCTGAGTTTCCTGCTATTTATCTTCTCATAAAAGCTGCAAAAATATCAAATTCCTTTCATGTTCTTTACTATATGAGCAAAAAGCATGTTCCTAATCTCGCCATTGCCTGTGGAATAAGCTCATTTTCCTCACAGTGTCAGGACTGTATCCTAACAGAGTATTGTGTTTTCAAGTTCAGAATATTTACTACAAGATTTTTAGTAACATGTATGTAAAAGAACTTATATTTTAAAAAATAAGTTCATGTACTTATGTTTCCAACTTTGTGAAATCTGTAAGCCTGGATCCAAATTCTAGGACATCTCTTTTTAAAATTATATCTGTAAGAGAAAAATGAAAAACCCATTGAAACACTGTGGTGAAGGAATCTTCACTAAAAATGATCACACTGGTGAAAAGATTTACAGAAAACAACCTGTTAGGACTCGTTTCTGACATTTGAGGGTACCTGTATACACGTGTGCAAAAACTAACACAGGCAATAATATGAGTAAAAAAAAAAAAAATAATCTTAAAAGTGTTTTTAAAAATAAAGAAATATTTTGGATATATGCCTAGGAGTGGTATGGCTGGATCTTGAGGAAGCACTATTCCTAATTGTCTGAGAAAGCGCCAGATTGATTTCCAGAGTGGTTGTACAACTTTACATTCCCACCAGCAATGGAGGAGGGTTCCCCTTTCTCCACAACCTCTCCAGCATGTGTTGTCCCTTGAGTTTTGATCTTAGCCATTGTGATGGGTGTAAGGTGAAATCTCAGGGTCATTTCTATCAGTGGACTTAGAGAGGGGCATGGGAGGAGATAAGGGAGGGAGGGTGGGATTGGGAAGGAATGTGGGAGGGGGCCACAGCCGGGATACAAAGCAAATAAATGTAACTAATGTAAAAACATAAAAATTTAATTTAAAAAAAAAAGAAACTGAAGAGGACAGACAAAATAAAGTTTATTCTATATCTATAGAAAAATAAACAAACAAATAAATGATAAATAAATAAATAGATAGATAAATAAATAAATAAATAGATAGATAGATAAGGGTTCTTCTTTCATCTACTTTTTACTGTTGAATTCTCAGGCCCAGTCTGGGTCTCTGAGAAGGGAAAGTTTGTAGCCCATTAACACAGTTTCAAAAATGTATTTTAAAACTTATTATTGACAAAATTCATAATCTGAAAAAAAAAGAAATATACATGTTTTAGAGAGATATACGATGTTATTTTTATAAGCAAGCAAGGGTAGGATTTTGAAAAGTAAAATGTGATGCAAACATGAATAATTCAAAAATGTTTATACATGGAGTGAAAAAAAGCCTCCTAGAATGTGCTGCAAGCCTAGAAAGAAAAAAGACACAGACAGAAACTAAGTATTCTAATGCAGCACAGGCATAACCCAAGGAGTTAGAGGTTCTGGAGAAGGGAGACCCATAGTTCAAGGAATGGTAACTCTTTGGTCCCTTACAGGCTGAGATAGCTTTAGGAAATGGGGGCAGAAGGGTTTTGAAAACCTGTTGGAAGACCCTGCTATTGAGGTTCCAGTCTATCATATCTGGATAGCTCTCTGAGCTCAACACAACACGGAGGACTCCCTTTCTCAGCGAAGCTTCCTCTTCTCTGCCCGACCTTCTCTGGAGAGCATCTCTAGGCACAGGTGCCTGACCATATTCAGAGTATGACCCTGCACAAGAGCTATGTGACTCAATGCACGAGCCCCGCTTTTTCGCCTACCCGTATAATAATTGGGTACTATGTTCTGACCTTTTCTGCCCTTATGATAATTAGGTACTATGTTCTGACCAATCAGTTCTTACAACCTGTAACCCTAGGAACCTTTGTATACCTCACCCCTGAAACAATAAAATGAGCTGTCTCTCTGAAGCTGATCCCGGAGTGGAAGCAGATCTATCTGTTGTACTCACTGGTCATTTGAATCTCATCTGTCATTTCTGCTTTCTTTGTCTAATGACCCCCAGGGGATGGGAGGACCACAAAAAGTTTCAGAAACTGACCTAGAAGTGGCCACAGAGGGGTGAATCAAAGGATGACAAATGATCAATAAACACCTCACCTGGTCACCATTACGGGGGGTGGAGGGCAGGGGGTGGACTGAGCACAAAAAGCAGGAATCCCTAAAGAACAAGTTGCTTTATTTGGGGGGGGGGATTTACTTTAGTGCCAAGAATTGTCTCAATTTAATCAAAATGGGGGAGTTTTACAAAACTATGTGGACCTGGATAATAGGCAGAAATGAAATATGCAGAAACCACAACAATAACAAAAAGATACGAGCAAAACCCAAATCAAGTGATCCAGCATCTAATGAGAATCTCAGAAAGGGAGAGTGGGGTAGCGATGAGAACGATTTAAAAACGTGGCACAAAGACACTAGAAAAAAAATCACCTAAATCCACTAACGGGAACTTATACTTAAAACCTCACCCAGTGTCTGCCAGCAAATGCAAAAGGCACCCAAAGCAGATACAGCATTGTGAGATTAAGCCTCTTGCAAACAAAAATATTATAGTCACAAAAGCTCCCGGAAAAGTAAGTTGTCATTAAAAAAAAAAAAAAAAAAAAACCAAACAATTGAATTTCAATAGTAGCAGTGAAAACTGGAAGATAATGGATCTAAATCTTTAAAATTCTGATGAAAAATAATGTTAACCTAGAATTCTGTATTCAGAGAATCAACGATACCACGTAAGGTTTCCAGTATGTGCAGTCTCAGAACATCACTGAGAAATGTCATCTTCCAAAATGAGGATGCAACCTGAGTTTGAAGGAGAGTAGTGGCTAGCATACCTTAAACAGACAGGGTATGAAGAGGAACTTAGCAGGGTTCATCTTCATTATTAGCTAGAATGGATTCAGAATCAGCCAGGAAATACAAGCTATGTCCAGGGAAGATCAGGTGAGGGAAGATGACCCTGACTGTGAGCAGCACTGTCCCATGAAACGGGATCTCAAACTGGAGCTGAGCCTCAGGGTGCATCTCTCTCTTTGCCTCTGCCTCCTGACTGTGGATGCTATGTGACTAGCCACTTCATACTCCTTCCCCATCACGATGGAACAGACCCTCAAATGGTTAGCCCAAATTAACTTTCTTCCCTCAAGCTGCTTTGACCATGTATTTCATGACAGCAATCACAGAAGCACCTGACACAGGTGTGACACAGGTGGCCAACACAAAGTGGACCAGGTGGCCAAGTGAAACAAGAAAAAGCTCTCACACACACACACACACACACACACACACACACACACACATACACACACGGTATGGCAGGCTTACCTCATATAAAAATTTCATTTAAAGGGGCCATTTCTCAAAGTTATTAGAAGGAGGAACAACATTTGATCATTTTATCAAATATTTCGAAACACAAAACCAGGCTACCGAAAAAAGTGAGGTCATTATTAATTCCATGGTAAACAAGACTCTAAATGATGAGATGAAATTATTCAGCAGTATCTTGCATACTGTGCTCGCTAATTTTGTGCCAACTTGACACATGCTAGAATTATCTGAAAGTAGGGAATTTTGATTGAGAAAATGCTTCCAAAAAGTGCCTGCTATAGGGAAATTTCTACATTAGTAATTGATGGGGGAGGGGCCAGCCCACTGTGGGTAGTGCCATCCTGGGCTAGTGGTCCTGGGTTCTATTAGAAAACAGGCTAAGCAAACTGTGGTGAACAAGCCAGTAAGCAGCACTCCTCCATGGTCTCTGCATCAGCTCCTGCCTCCAGGTTCCTGTCCTGCTTGAGTTCCTGTCCTTGCTGTTTGTGATCATGAACCGTTATATGGAACTATGAATAAATAAAACCTCCCCAAGTTGCTTTAGGTCATGGTGTTTAATCACATCAATAGTAACTTAACTAAGACATATACTATTTAAAATAATTATTATTAATCTAATTTCTTTACACTTATTTTGAGTGGTCAGGCAGGGAGCATGTATACCAAGGCTGTCAGAAAACAGCATTCAGAAGTCAGTTCTCTCTGTGTATCACATGGGTTTCAGGGATTGAACTCAGGAGATGAGGTTTGGCAGCAAACATCTTTACTTCTCACTAGCCCCCTATTTTAAAAATCAGATACAATTACACTGGATTGGACAAGACAGAAGTAAATTAAGCCAAAATCATCAACTATTGTAGAATATAAAGTCAGCTGAAAGTGAATTAGAATATGGAATTATATGCATATTTTTTTAGAAATCTGAAGGCAATATCAGAAAGAAATAAAAGATATTTTAATTTTCTTTTATGAAGAGGAGAAAGAGGGCAGGAGTTATGCAAGGAAATTGGATCTATAAAAAGAGAGCAAATTAACCTAGGTTCTATTGTGAAGCTATGGGCACTATTAAGTTTTTACAAAAACAGTTTGCATGTAGTCTTTGCCCTAGTAAACATTATTTTTGCAAGTGAGCACAGCAAACAACAAAACTAGACTACTCCATAAATAAGAAAATAAAGACTTTATTAGGGAACAAACTGCAGAAATAGAAGGTAGCAGCCCAGTGGAAAAGCAAGCAAATTTTATATGATATTCAACAGGGTGAGGCTCTTTAAACTCATGCAACCTGTTTTGGTTAGGCAGGAAGTAAATGCACGTAGCCCATGGTAGTTTACCATCAAGGGTGGAGCAGGGAAGTAGTGGGTCTTCTGACACAGAAACCAGCATTATGAGGTGTCAAAGAAATACAAAGGACTTAAGAATCCCACACAGGTTCGGCCCTGGCTGCCATCTTAGGGCATTGTCAGCAGCACTACCATTTTGGGGGTCTGCTTTGTTTAGGAATTTTTAAATTCCTAACAATTTTTAAAACAGAAGTTTGTCAAAACTTTCTTCTGTTGATTTGCTCTCAGGTTATTGTTTAAAGACTTTTGCCAAGAAGGGATGGGAATTAAGGAAAGATAAAGGGGGCTAGGGGGTGGGGGCAAGAAGACCTACAGACCTACATTCAGCACATTGTAATTGGCACCACTGCTTGATAAAACCATATTTTGAATCTTAGTATTTTGAGTCAATACATTGTAGTAGAACAGGATATTAATATTTGCTATTAATAACATATAACTATTATGGCAGTTATTACTTAACCCGCTACTATAGAAATAAAGACACACAGATGTCTGTTAGATTTTTAACAGAACTGGGCAGAAATTAACCCCCTAAACTCCCTTGTTATCTCCCAGCCCCATACCATTTGCTTTAATTATTCCTATCTGGGCTACTTCCCGTCCTTAATTCCCACAAACACTTGCACGTGTTTTTCATCTGGGGCTGCTTCTCTCTAGTCACTGATTCTCAGAGCAAGCTCCTCCCGGCCACTTGCTTCTTGATCACACCAACCCATGATGACTCTGTTTTCTTCTTCCTCATCTCCTTTACCTCTCTCTCTCCCTCCTCTTCTCCCTCCCATGGTCCTCCTGTCTTCTGAACCCTTGAACCTCAGCTCTGCCTATCTCTCTTCTACCCAACTCAGGTAGGCATTTTATTGGCCAAATGGAGATAATTTGGGAGGCAATGTTACACAGCATCACTTGGTATGTGTGATGAGCATTTGCTTGTAGAACAGTAAAGATCTCAGGGGACAAGTAATTAAATACAAAGTATCAGACCATGCTGCAACAATAGATGGCATCACAATTTTCAGACCAAGACCCCAGCCCATGGGATTATGTTACTTAGTGAAGAGACATCATGACCAAGGCAGCCCTCATAAAAAGAAAGCACTTATTTTGGATTTGCTTATAGTTTCAGAGGTTTAGTTCATTTTTATAATGGCAGACAGCATAGTGTCATGCATGCAGACGTGGTTCTAGAGGAAAAGCTGAGGGGTTCTAAATCCAGATCTGAAGATATTAGGAAGAGAGAAAAAGCCACTGAGCCCAGTTTGGGCCCTTAAAACCTCAAATCCCACCCCCCAGTGGCATACTTCCTCCAACAAGGCAATATCCTAATCCCTCTTAAGTAGCACCACTCTATAATGGGCCTATGGGGGCCATAGCTATTCAAACCACTATGTTTTACTCCTAATCTGCTAGGCTTGTAGCCATTCATAACACAAAAAAACTTGTTCAGTCTAACTTCAAAAGTCCCTATAGTCTACCACAGCCTCAACATTCCTTAAAAGGCCAAAGTCTCTTCTGAGACGCATAGCAATCTCTTAACTATAATCCCTTACAAAATTAAAAAAAAAAAAAAAAGTCACATGTTTCTAACACAAATGGAATAGAATATATATCACCATTCCAAAAGGAAGAATAGGGAGCATAGTGGAGAAACTGAACCAAAACAAGACCTAAAACAAGTAAAGCAAACTCCAAACTCTGTGTCTCCATGTCTAATGTCAATACACTCCTCAGATCTCTAACTCCTTTCAGCTTTGTATTCCACAACACGCTTCTCTCTTGATCTGGTTCCACTCCCTGTTAGAATCTTTCCTCAGAAAGTATTCCAGAGCTCTGGCATCGTCAACATCTTGGAGTCTCAAAAGCAATCTTTGTTTCACCTTCATGGATCCACACAAAGGCCTCTCTAGGCCTCTAAGTAGAGACACCCTTGACCCAGGCCTAGCCTCAGTGGCTCTCCCTGGCTATGGAGAAAATTTTCAAAACCGCTTTTTTGTATGACTCTAAAGCCAGTACGGCATGGCTGGAGCTGCCTAGTTCAACTTGTTTGGGGCTGGAACTTGGTTCCTTCATTCAAATACATTTTCATTGTCTTTCTGTCTTTGATAGTTTCCTTTACTGCTTAAGCTTTTTTTTAATTCTTTTTTCCAAGTTCAAATCTTACCTGGATGGGGTCTTGCCCTAAGGCTACCCCACTTCCTTTAGTCCAATTAGCCTCAAGTTTTTTCTTTTCAATTTTTTTTTTTATCTCCTTGAACAAAGGATTTGGCTCCATTACACTTTCTGGTGCCCCTTCCTTCCTCAAACTGTACATTTTGTATTTTTTCTTGATCAACTTGCTCCTTTTCATTATAGGTCTGCCAAGGAGTGACCACTAATAACACACACAATCTAGGCTGTCTTAAAAGCTCCTTTGCCAGTGCCATTAATCTGAAAGTCCTTAGTTTAACCCCAGGAATATTTTTTGGATAAGGGCAAAAAAAGCAGCCACATTCTTCACCAAAATATAAGAACAGTCTCTAGGCCCTTTACCAATATTCTCCTCTGACACCTCTTGATCTGGGTCATCATAATCTACATTGTTCTCAGCACCACTGTCTTCCATGTTCCTAATAGCATAGCCCACTAAACCCCACTTAAAATGTTCAACTGCTATCCTAATCCAAAGTCCCAAAGTCTACGTTCAGCTATCAAGAAGCATGGTCAGGCCTGTCACAGCAATACTGCTCTTCCTTGGTCTTTGTTCTATTTTGCTATGAAGAGACAACATGACCAAGGCATCTCTCATAAAAGAAAGCATTTAATTGTGACTTGATTACAGTTTCAGAGGTTTAGTCCATTTTCATCATAGCAGGAAGTACGGTGGCCTGCAGGCAGACGTGGTGAAGGTGAGAGTTCTACATCTGGATCTGAAGGCAGCAGAAAGAGAGCCACTGGACCCAGCTTGGGTCCTTGGAAACTCAAATCCCACCTCCAGTGACATACTTTCTCCAACAAGGCCACACCTTCTACACCCTCTCAGGTAGCACCACTCCATAAGGAACCTATGGGGGCCGTTCCTATTCAAACCACCACAGTTACACACATACAGTGTAAACCTTTCTGGAAGTTCCTTCACAGACATACCTCAAAGTGTGTCTCCTGGGTAATTCTAAGTCCATTTAAGTTGATAATGGAGTCATTTTATCATTGGGCATTGTAATTAAAATGGCATAGTACTAGCTTTAAAAATAGATACATAAACATAAACACAGAGTAGCATAGAACTGAACCTAATTGTTTGCTGTCAAAAGATTTTCAGTGAGGGTACCAAGAATACGCGATGGGAAAAGGTACATTCACACCAACAAATCAAAAATTTGAATCCACATGCACAAAAATGAAACTTTGTCTTTATTTCACATGATGCTGTCAAAAAGATGATACACAATAATTTTTTTAAATGTAAACTTAGAACCTAAAACTATAATGTGACTAGAAGAAAGAAGTAGAAATTATTTGTAATACAGGCCTGGACAATGGCTTCTTGAATAGGACCTCTAAAGAACAGGCAGCTAAAGCAAAAATATTTGAATAGGATTATGTCAAAATAAAAGTTTCACAGAAAAGGGAACAGATTGGACTGAGAGCCTACGCACTGAGTGATCGGATTTCTGATCACTAAGGAGATGCAAACTAAAACTACAATAAACCAGTACCTCCCACACCTGTTAAAATGGCTGTTATCAAAGATTACTTAACCTCTTGATTAGGAATAGACAAGTTTACAAAGGATCATTTCCATTGTTAATAAAGAATTTGAGGCAACAAATGTAAAATCTGAATAAATCCTATTGTTTAAAAGAATTTCACTACAGCTAATCTCTTAGTCTTGGCTGCACTGTAATTACACATGATGTTAACATTAAGCTAATTAAAAGATATTTGAGGCCTTGGTTACCTTTACAAGGTCTGTAAGTCTAAAAGCTTTTCTTAGAACAAAAGGTTATTTTTAAAGCCTCGTATAAGTGAACACATGCTTACCGGTCATAAGCATTTGGTTTAGAAAGAAAGAAAAAAAAAAAAAACAAAAAACAACGAAGTGGCAAACTGCTGACATAGACAAATCTTCCCAGCTGAGAAATGTATGAAAAATACATCACTATTGATTCAGACTAATTGTTATAACAGGTGTTTCTAGAAAGATTAATATGGAGTATCCTGCACTAGATCTGTAGTTTTTATTTATATTTTATGTGCATTGATTGGTGTTTTGCTTGCATGTATATCTGTGTGAAGGTGTCAGATCCCCTGGAACTGGGGTTACAGACAGTTGTGAGCTGCCATGTGGGTGCTGGAAATTGAACCAGGGTCCTCTGGAAGAGCGAACAGTGCTCTTAACCGCTGTGCCATCTCTCCAGCCACATAGATCTGTCATTTTTAAATACCATCAAACACTGAATGCTCCTGGAAATATCCAGGAGAAAAGACACCTGAGAGGACATTCCCCTCAATAGCTATGTGAGTTCTCGTCATAAATATGCAGAGAAATAACTCTGAGAAATCTTAACTGCCCACTTCCCCCACCCCAAATTATTCAGGTACTTTTTAATGACTTCTAATAATCCAATTACTAAAATTAACTCAGAAATCCCAGTTCAAAAAGCATGTAAAGGGAAAAAAAAAGAGTTTCTCTTAACTGAAAAGGGCAGAAGTGATGTAGCCTCCATTGAAGATGAGTCAGAGCCCAATGATGTCATCAAAACTTGATTCCTCAGCAGCTCTTGGCTTTTCCTGTACTGGGCTGGCTTCTGTCGCTGGCTTTCTATAATGGCCTTTGGCAGCTCTTGGACCTTAATCTCTAGAGGTTCCCCATGCCTGGATGGAATAGCTGGCGGCAACATAGAACCCTGACTCATGATGGCTTTGAAGACAGACTATTCTAATGGGAGTAGACTTTGACAGGCCTGTGGCACAGGCTGACCCTCTCTTGAAATGTGACCTGTACCGCTACTACAAAATTTGATATTTTCAGCTGAGTACATTTTAGCTAACACAGCTTTTTATACAAGGCAATAAGATACTATAGAAAAGGATAAAGGATGCAGAAAAAATAGGCTTACTGTTTTCTTTACCATAAATTGGCACTCATACCCTACTGAAGATGTCAACCTTTGGCCTCTTTTGTGTTGTAAAATCAGCCTTCCTGCCAAGGCTGTATAGGTCAGGAGTTTAGCAAGAAACCTGTTTAATTGAAGCTCAAAACAAAATACTGTTAGATTAAAAAACAAATGGCAGAATGTGTCCCACTGGGACCATAAAAGCAAAGAAAATTAGCTTTTGTCATGCAAAATTATCAAATTGCATATACTAAATTTTTAACTGTTTACCACAACAAGTTTTAATACAACAGTGGATGGGGAGAGTAGGTGGTTTGGAAGAATGTACTCAGATATAAGATAAACACAGAATCAGACAGCTCCCATACTACACACCTAGTGTCCAAAAAAGAAATTCAGAGCTGTTTTCTAATTCTTGAGCTCTCCTCCAGGAGCTGGCCAAATGTAAGGAGAAGCCATTACACCAAGACTCTTGAAAAAGAAACTTGTTGCTAAGGATACAAAAGTCTCAAACTCAAAGGTCATGACCACAGTAATCTCTCTTGGCATGGTTACTATGTGATCTAAATTACAAATACATGTCTCCTAAAATTGAGAGGACATCATAAATTAAAGAATACCCAAGCATATTGCTGAAGAGCTCTGGCTAAATTCCCCGTCTACACACCACAAAAAGGAAGCTGTTTAAGCTGGATTTTTAGAGCAAGGATCCATCTTGCACGAAAACCATGAGAGCATGAGGATGAGAGATCTCCCCTGGGTATCGGCCTTTGTGATAATAGAGGACATTACAAGAATGAGTTTATTCCGCAGAACAAAACTAGATGTTGACATATGTGGCACAGAATGCCAGTACAAATCTTGGTCAGGAAATATCTTGCCAATAGACTATAATTTCTGCTATACATTAGTGTGGAGACTACTGCCCTGTTCCCCCTCACCCCACTCCCCCCAAACAAAACAAAAACTCTTTCCTTTGCTTGTACTGTCCCTTTTCCACCACGTTAGGAAACCTGAAAGTAGATAAACTTATAAGGTTAACAAAGGGAAAATCTACATCTAAATGAGAGAAACAGCAACCCAGTCACAGACCAGTATCACCACAATGAACACTTTGAGGTGTTCCAATTAAGGAAAGAAAAATGCAGTTCCTGCCAGTGTGAATAAATACTTTGCCCTTATCTGAGAAAGTGTTGTTGGATATTTAATAAAAGTAATCATTTTATCTAACATCTGAACAAATCTTCAACATCTATCATAAACTTGCCTCTTTATTCAAAAGCATTAGAGTCTGAATATCGATCCCCAATTTTCTCAGTTACCCTGGTTAATGAGGACTTCCTGTTTTTATTTGGAACTGTTACCTCAAATCCCAGGAGCAAACCAATCAGCCAATTGTTTCTAAGCCAGTGAGTCCTTCAGGGATGAGACCAGGCCCTCACTGTCTCTACCAGAATGAAGAAGAACATTTATGCTTAATATTCAGTGGGAAGGTGCTTCCTCTCCCACTGAACACAAACAGGAAGGAAATCAAAGAATGAAACTAAGACACCAGAGTAAAAGCAGGGAAGGCACTCCTGTCCCTCGTGTCTTTGCTCAGCACTTGGAACCGGCGACCTTGCAAGCCTGGCTTCCTCTGCACTTCCGGTAAGGTAACATGTTTTTAAATTCACTGTTTGAAACAGGTTTCCTTTTACCTGCAGCTGGACCTACCCTGACTGATAGTTTACTGTTAGTAATTAAGCAGCCACAAGCAATGCAAGCTTCTCTAACAGTGGCCTACACACATTAGGAGTTCAGATTTTCTCAGGAAACAAAACATTAAGAGGTAGACACAGCCCAAAGGTGACAGAGTAGCACATACTTCAGGCTTCTTGCATTTTACCCTTCTGTGACATTGTTTTCGTCTTGTTAGCAGCAGTTAGTGGCATCTATGCGTCAATTAAGAAGAGAAATGATTAGTCAAACGACAATGATGTTAGCTTCTTGCAAGTACCAATCATCAATCTATACTTATGATGCATTGGTCAGGAATATAGTGTTTGTATCTGAACCCTTTCATACTACCAAAACAATCAGAATTATCTTCATGGCTACCAATAACAAAAAGGTACTCAGTGGCAGTAGACAGACTAGCTCTCTGCCACAATCCTACTCATGCTTCCAGGTCCCACCCGCCCCCTTCTTCTCAGCCTATACCCTTCCCCTAGCCCACTGATAGGGGAGGACCTCTTCCCCTTCTATCTGACCCTAGCCTATCAAGTCTCATTAAGGATGTATGCATCATTTTCCTCTGTGGCCTGGCAAGGCTGCACGGCCCACGGGGAGATGATCGAAGAGACCTCAACATAACACACACACTAAATCTGTTAGAAGAAAAAGTGGGAAAGAACCTTGAACTCATCGGCACAGGAGACAACTTCCTGAACAGAACACCAACAGCACAGACTCTAAGATCAACAATCAATAAATGGGACCTCATGAAACTAAGAAGCTTCTGTAAAGGAAAGGACACTATCATCAGAACAAAACAATAGCCTACAGACAGGGAAAAGATCTTCACCAACCCTACATCTGACAGAGGACTAATATCAAGGCTATATAAAGAACTCAAGAAGTTAAACACCAACAAGGCAAGTAATCCAATTAAAAGATGGGGTACAAAGCTAAATAGTGAATTCTCAACAGAGGACTATCAAATGGCAGAGAAACACTTAAAGAAATGCCCAATATCCTTCGTCATCCGAGAAATGCAAATTCAAAATGACCCTGAGATTCCACATCACACCCATCAAAATGGTTAAGATCAAAAATGAAGGGATGATTCATGCTGAAAAGATTGTGGAGAAAGGGGAACCCTCCTCCATTGCTGGTGGGAATGTAAACTTGTACAACCACTCTGGAAATCAATCTGGTGCTTTCTCAGAAAATTAGGAATAGCGCTTCCTCAAGATCCAGCTATACCACTCCAGGACATATATCCAAAAGATGTTAAACCATACAACAAGGGCATTTGTTCAACTATGTTCACAGCAGCTTTATTCATAATAGCCAGAATCTGGAAACAACCTAGATGTCCCTCAGCTGAAGAATGGATGCAGAAATTGTGGTACATTTACACAATAGAATACTACTCAGCTATTAAAAACAAGGAAATCATGATATTTGCAGGCAAATTATGGGAACTAGAAAAGATCATCCAATATGTATTTTTCATTCACCACTACTTCAATTCCCAGTGCTGCATCCGAACAAGGAACTGTTCTTTTGGACCAATTTATATATTTATATAAATATTTATAGATATATAAATATCTAAATATAAAATTCTAAAAATATAAATATATTTATAAATATATAAATACATAGACATTTATATATCTATGACCTAGCTCAATAATACCACAGAATTCATGCTAAGAAATTAGCTGAGGCACCCACTCATTCATTCAACAAATGTAAAAGGCTCCCAGGAAACTAACTGTTCCAAACACTTAGAAAGAGCCATGGTGACAACCCCGGTGAAGTTTGCCCTCTAGAACAGAAGACACAGGATTAGATAACGGTATGTTAGAAAACAAAAGCTATTTTTTGTGAATAGAACCCACTGGACATGTGCTCAGTGTACTTTCTCCCTCTCAGGATTTAGTCAAGGACTGGATATCAGGAAAACACCAGGGAGTCCAGCACACAGCATCTCTATTTCAAATGTGTCCACAGAGCCTGTGAATCTCATCATGCATTCTTGGAAACTGATTGAGGTGTCAGTTACCCTGACGTATACACCACACAAGAGGCTAATATTATCTATGGACCACTGGGGCTAAATGTGTGTTGGCTGCATTAATGAGCAGATAGACAAATACACAGCAGCCAAACCGCAGAGTCGTGATCTTGATTCTGCCAAGACCAAAAGTCAACAAAGTAAGAAGTGATCTACTAATTACAAATGCCAGAATGTTCAGCCAGTAGGAAGCTAAAGTTATGTTGAGAACAAAACAATAAAATACATGGGATGTCAGCTTAGATTACTACTTGTCAACAAAGCTTATACAGTGCTGGCTGCCGGGTGAGGAATCACAAAGAGCCAATGGTGTGCTCTCCCAGACCATCACATGCATACCCTGCCAAAGTGACCTGTGTACACAAGAAAGAGAGAGAGGAGGAGGAGAAGGAGGGAGAGGAGAAAAGAAAGAAAGAAAGAAAGAAAGAAAGAAAGAAAGAAAGAAAGAAA
>NW_026596040.1:17482754-17531514 GCF_907164565.1 Psammomys obesus
AAAGAAAGAAAGAAAGAAAGAAAGAAAGAAAGAAAGAAAGAAAGAAAGAAAGAAAGAAAAGACTTGGATAAACTTAAGAAACTGAAATGCTTACATGATAAAAGTTTTAACACTCGAAGGAAAGAAACTGAAAAAGATGCTAAAAGATAGAAAAACCTCTTACGTTCATAGATTAGATAAATTAATACTTTGAAAATGTCTGTACTTTCAAAATCAACTTATGTTGTCGATATTCACTAGAGAAGACTGCTCAGACATGGGGTTAAGCCAATAGAAAGTCTTTTAGCCTTCCAGAGATGACACACAGTGTTTGAGATCCTAGTGTTGCCCTGATCCTTTCTCAAGGTGAGCTTTTAAGTACAAAACCCATTTTCTGAGTTGACATCCTTCAGTTAACAAGAACAGTTAGCCAGAAGTAGAACTACAGAAGCCAAAAAGCAAAGGTTAGTGAGTACATTTTGAGACTTTCCCAGAACTAGGTGGACTTTGATGGATTAGACTTTGTTTTAGTTTTGGTGAGTGGTATTATCTATGCGCTGGGTTTTACAGCCTGAATGGTACTTCATGCAGTCAGTCCTGCTAAGGTCTGGGAGCCTACCAAGGTCTAGGGCCATGTTATACCTACACAGGGAATATACATGTCCATCAAAATTCCAACTCCGTTATTCATAGGAATAGGGAAAACAATGTTAAATTTCATATGCATACACAGAAGACCTAGAATAATTTTTTAAATTCTGATTAGTCAGAATAATGCAAGAAATATCACCATACCTTATATAGTCATACTAGAGCCATGGCGATAAAATAATAATGTGTGTATTTGTGTGTGTGTGTGTGTGTGTATGCCACATGTGTGCGTGCAAATGAAAGTCAGAAGAGGGCATCGGGTTCCAGAGCTGGAGTTTCAAGCAGCTGTAAGCCTTCCATTACAGGTGGCTGAAGCTAAACTTGGGTCCTCCGCAAGAGTAGTATGTACTCTTTTTTTTTTTTTTAGTTTTAACTAATCTTTAATTTATTTTTTGTTATTTTTAATTAAATTTTTATTTTTTATATTAATTACAGTTTATTCACTTTGTATCCCAGCTGTAACTCCTCTCTCATTCCTTCCCAATCCCACCCTTCCTCCCTCATCTCCTACCATGCCCCTCTCCAAGTCCACTGATAGGGGAGGTGCTTTTCCCCTTCCATCTGACCCTAGCCTATCAGGTCTCATTAGAACTGGCTGCATTGTCCTCCTCTGTGGCCTGGCAAGGCTGCTCCCCCCTCAGGGGGGATGTCAAAGAGCCCACCACTGAGTTCATGTCAGAGACAGTCCCTGTTCTCTCTTACTAGGGAACCCACTTGGATACTGAGCTGCCATGGGCTACATCTGAGCAGGGGTTCTAGGTTATATCCACACATGGTCCTTGGTTAGAGTTAGTATGTACTCTTAACTGCTAACCCATCCCTTCAGCCCAAAAAGAAATTTCTCAAAGTGACAATTCTGCTTTTTCTCTTGGGTGTCATGGAGGTTTTCTGCCTACATCCTCATGTCAAAGGATGCCAAACTGTTTACTTATTCTAGTTTCTGTAAATTGTATTCAATTGCATCTCAAATAAAGCTATGTTCAAAAAAGAAAAAAGAAGAAGAAAGAAAAAACTAAAAAACTTCTGCTTGCAAGCATAGCAGCTCACTATCTAGTGTCTCCCTGCACAGGCATTAGAATTAGAATTAGAATTAGCACAAAGCATCAGTACCAGTACCAAACCTAAGTTGGTCAAAGACATGCTTTCCTGGCATTATCTGATTATCTGGTTAATATGTGTCACACACACACACACACACACACACACACACACACACACACACACCGCTCAGATCACAGATGTGTCACCTCATTGATTCTCATCAGCCCCTGGATTCCAAACTCATCTCAAACCCAGAAAATTATGAATCTCAGCAACTGCAGGTTTTTGCATTGGATATGAAGACATTTAAAAATCAGTGCGTCACGAGATCATCACCACCGGAGGCTAGCTCGTTCTGCAGCTCTCTTTATTGCTACTGAAATTAGAAACTGTAAATCAGAAAATCCTCATCCATGCCATCTTGCAGTGGATCTCCCAAAGAGCCCCCACTGTCACGCTTGTACCTCGAGGGGTAACGGGGTGGCCAGTGACTGGGCTTCGCAGCTTCAGGTTTGCTGACTTGGGCTGCTGAACACAGACAGGGATCTGCTCAATGTCTGTGTGTACCATGAGGGTCAGGAATGTGTTTAGAGCCTTTGTGTCATTAAGAAAAAGCAAGGAGTGCTGGAGAAAGGAGAGATCGCTCATTCAGAGTGTCTGCTGTGCAAGCAGGAAAACTTGAGTTCCACACCCATGAAAAGCCTGATGCTGTGGAGCATGTCTGTAGTCCTGTGGCTGAGTAGGGACACACAGACAGACAGATACCTTGAGCTCATTGGCCAGCCAGCCT
Source organism: Psammomys obesus (assembly GCF_907164565.1). Classification (NCBI taxonomy): domain Eukaryota; kingdom Metazoa; phylum Chordata; class Mammalia; order Rodentia; family Muridae; genus Psammomys; species Psammomys obesus. The sequence goes on from NW_026596040.1 coordinate 17,485,216, forward strand.
AGCAGAATGGGGGAGCTACAGATTCTGTGTGAGACCTTGTCTCAAAATATAAGGTGGAAAATAACCCAAGACTCCCATCTTCGATTTCTGCCTTCTATATACAGACACACACATATACGTACACATAGAGCATAACTCTTTGCTTTCTGCTTGTTATTACTGCTGTACAGGCAGAACAGTGTGTGCCTTTCCTTACACTTAAGGCTCACAACACTCACTTCTGTAACAAAAGACCACATAACAAAGAAAACCAGCAAATTTGTTTAGGTTTTTATTGTTCGGTTTGGGGTGAAGTTGTTATTTTCTGGGGGTTTTATTGTTTTGCCTTTAGTTGTGATTTGTCTGTTTATTTAGAGATGAGCTCTTACTCTGCAGCCCAGGCTGACCTCAAACTCATGGCAATCCTGCCTCAACCTGCCCCATGTTGGGATTAAAGGAATGAGCCACCACATTAGACTCAATCTAAATACTACATGGCACAGGAGTCACCAGACATAAAGACCCAAAGACCCAGGGACCATGTCTATTGTGTTTGGATTCATGGGAAACAGTAAGACCTGGAGAGGACAAGAGCTCCACAAGGAGAGCAACAGAACCAAGAAATCTGGGCACAGGAGTCTTTTCTGAGACTGATACTCCAGCCAAGGACTATGCATGGAGATAACCTAAGACCCCTGCACAGATGTAGCCCATGGCAGTTCAGTGTCCAAGTGGGTTCCATAGTAATGGGAACAGGAACTGATTGGCCTGCTCTTTGATCACCTCCCCCTGAGAGGGAAGCAGCCTTACCAGGCCACAGAGGAAGACAATGCACCCACTCCTGATGAGACCTGATAGACCAGGATCAGAAAGAATGGGAGGAAGACCTCCCCTATCAGTAGAATTGGAGAGAGTCATACGTGGAGAAGGGGGAGGGAAGGTAGGATTGGGAGGGGAGGAGGGAGGAAGCTATGGGGGGATATAAAGTGAATAATGTGTAATTAATAAAAACTAAAATAAAAAAAGAATAAGCAACTATATAAAAGGGTAATGGGCCAAAAGGCCATAGCAACAGGGGACACAGAGACCTGGCAGCATCTATCTGCCCCAATTTTGTGTTGCCTCTAGTTGAAGAGGCTCTTTTTCTAGCATGACAAGCAGGGCTCGTCTGCAGCGAGGGTCCTATTACCTTCTATGACTCAGCTCTAATGGCTAGGCTCACAACTGGACAGTCAAGGACGTCTTTATGGGCAACTCCTACACAGAACTGGGCGGAAGGCTGGGGTAATGATGGGTTTCTATGATTGGTCTTAGAGAAGAGTAGTTTGTAGTTTTTATAATTTGCTTTAGCAGGAGAAAGTGGATTAGAACACAGCAAGGCAAGGAAGGGTCAAAGTGGCTTTGTGATAACTTTCCAGTGCCTTTCAGTGTAAAGTCCTAAGGACATCCAAGAGCAATAATCCCCAACACAGACAGACACACACACACAAGTATACCCATAAACACTCATGCATATATGCAATCATCCACACATGCACACACACATGCACACACACATGCACACACACACATACACACATGCACACACACACAATACAAGGCCTACCCAGGATACCCTTGAACTTGTGATCAGATCACTCTTCCAGGGTGATCAGATTCTAAGTGCCAAAAAACTGCTTGGACTTTTTATTATGCAATACAGTTTAGCCAGCCTGAAAGTCAATGCTTGGAGACTAGAAAAACATGAAGGACTCAAAAAAGGTTGCAATAAGGAAAGATTCTTCCTAAGGAGCTGGAAAAAAAAAATACAGGTCCTCCTCTACCCTGAGACAAAGCAATGTGCAGGCAAAGGCCGCTTTCCCTGTGATTAAGAGTCTATACAATTAAAAATTTTTAAGTGGCTGATTGAAGGATAATGCAGCAGATTTTATTCAGCCTCATATACCTCCAGGGACATTGAGTTCTCCTTTATTACTTTTACTGCATGTGCACATTTTCCTTCAGAAATAAAAATTAAACCTCTATACAATTGCTTCCAAAGGCATTTTCCCCCTCATGCTTATAATGGTTTTCATGGAACATCTGTAGCAAATTTAAATACTCCTCTTTTATATTCACAGTTATCAAGAACCCGATGTAAAATATGAATATACATCGGGACAAATAAGCATATGTTGCTATCCATCCACGTCGTATGGTAAGCGGCTCTCACCTCTGCTTGTCTGTTCACCTCGGGGTGATTATTGTTGTCAAGAACATTCACAAGTACATGAAGGGATGGTGGTTAACTTCAAAAAGTCATTTTCCCTCTCTTTCATATCCAATCCTTTATGATAGTATGAATAATCAGAAATTAAGATACATTTGCTGTAGCTCTTCTAGTTCTTGAAGTGAATTTTCTTTTGTATGGGTTGACAGAAAATACAAATGATAGAACTGAAGACTATTTGTGGGTCATGGTCCAACAGTGACCCTGACAGCAATGTAAAATGTCTTCTTATTCCAAAGAAGTGATTCCACTTAACACAGTTTCCCCCAAACGTGGACCGTGTACACCCATGTCCTCACCTTGGGATACTTGCCATAGCTGGGGTTTGACACTGTCGAGCAAACTTACAGCTTCACCATCAGTGAGCAGCAGTTGCAGAACAAAGCCAGGTCTTCAGAAGAAAATTTTACGTTCTCTTACAAGATAGAAATATGGCAGAATATTGAATTGAAGCAATCTAAAAACGTGTCAGTTTTCATTGAGAAAACAGACTTGATCCAGCTCTGTGGGTCAGTTTTTAAAAACCTATCCCTCCAAAGAGGTATTTTTATGCCTCAATGGCATTTAATTTCTCCAAATTGTCCAGGGGCAAGTTGTGTTTTCCTCTATTTCTACAATTGATAATGTTGACTATTTGTCGTTCTGGTCACCATCCTGCCCAGTGTTGCAAGTTGGATATTCAGATCTTGAGTAGGAATATAAAGATCTAGAAAGGCCTCAATAGAAAAATCACATGCTTCAAGCCTTTGAGGAATAACACTCACAATGTTATCTACACAGTTCTGCAACCCTGGAGTCATTACCCTCTCTACTGAGCTTTCTTATCCACCTAGTCACCTGTCATCTTAATCTACAATCTGGGCTCTATATCCTTGCTTTATAATGTACACATTTCTCACATGTGCCCCACTGAACTCTTTTCCATTCAGTAAAGAATATTGGTCTTCACAGTTTGTTTCTTCTTTGAATTGTACTAACTGAAGCTACTTCGAGGTTAATAATTAATTTTCAGAAATGGAATGTTATATGTTTGTGTATGTATATCTATAACCACCGTTTACAATTTTGCAGTTTGTGGAACTCATACTATTGTTACAAAGAAACAAAGATTGAATTTTTAAAGGCTAACCTGCCCAACTATGCATAGAAACAATACCCCTAAAAATATAGCAACTCTACTTCCTGACAATCTTCCAGATGCTTTACACATGTTATTTCTAATTATTTTCCTTATTTTGTTGATTAGGCCTGCAGAGACTGATGCGCCAGCCAAAGACCCCCTGGTCAGACACGCCCTGGTCAGATGTAACCCATAGTCTCAATGTGGGTCCCCTAGTAAGAAGAGCAGAAGCTGTCTCTGACGTTGACTCTGTCTGATGCCTGCTCTTTGATCACTTTCGCCTGGCGGGGTGGCCTAGCCAGGCCATAGAGGAAGAGGATGCAGGCAGTCCTAATGAGACTTGATAAGCTGGGGTAAGATGGTAGGGGAGGAGGGCTCGCCTTTTCTGAGGACTAGGAGAAGGCAATGGGGGGGGATGAGGGGGGGTGAAACCATGAGGAGATGAGGGAGGAGATGACAATCAGGATATAAAGTGAATGAATTATAAAAAGTAAACTTAAAAGGAAAAGAAAATAAAATAGACAAATAGGCACACATGGAGAAGTAACTGCCCAAAACCATATATATCTATCTATATCTAGCTACGTATATATCTATATCTAGATAGATAGATAGATAGATAGATAGATAGATAGATAGATAGATGCCTGAGAGCTACTTCCAATCTTAAAGGTTGAGTGCTAACATAACCTGCTTCTTACTATAGCTTTCTTCCCTTTTTCCGTAAATCAATATATCCTAGATCTATCAGTTTCAGCAAATGTTAGGATTAACAAGTTTGATGTGTTGTCAATGGCATTCTAAATTTTGTCCACCTCCAGCTTAGCTTCCAGCAATCGGCATTCTCCACTGAAACAGATTAGTTACAGAATTGAGACACCTCCCCAAAATAAAGAAGTGAAGGCAAAAAAGATGCAAAGCTCTGTAGGCTTCTCATCTTGATCTGTCCAGTAGATTTCATCCCATTCTTTGAAAACTAAGTCTACCTAGCCTGCATATAAAGGATGGTAAGAGAGAACCTCCATAGTGAGAAATTTTGAAACATTATTTCTAAGGACCCTGTTGTGAGGAGAAGAACAATAAACTGCTGTTTGGCTTAGTGTTCCCAACCACATGAAAAATGCGCAGGCACATGAGGCATTTGTGGTGGACTAGCCAGCTTCTTTCAAATTCTGTGCACAGACCCTCAGTGGGGATCTGTTTGGTGTTTGGAGCAAAAAAAATTTAACATGATCCTTTGAGCTCCCAGAAAGGAAGTTCTTGGCTCCTGAGGACCTATGGCTTCCTGAGTTTTTATTTATAATGTTTTCATTATCTATAATATTGATTCATTAGAAGTTTTCTAATCTGAAAAGATTTCCTTCTAATGCTATTAAGTCCTGGTAGTTCCACCAAAATCCGACAAACACTTTGAGCACCCACTGTACATAAGTTATTGTATTGGCCATTATATGTAATAACAATAAATCTAATACAATTTCTATATTAAAGAACTTCAAAATTGTATAATGTAGGACATAGGGAAATTATGTTAATACTATTAAATTTATAAATATTTAATCTAAAAGGGTGGATTAAACAATGATATTGTTATTTGAGTAATGAAGCTCTGCAACTTGCCTTGGCTGAGGGCTGGTTACACACTGAGGTGGGAGGTTGTCACCTTTGACCCCTAGGAGATGCTTAACATTCTACCATGCTGGGACTCAGAAAACTACCCTCAATACAACACTTTGTCCAGCTCAGAACTTTAAACAACAGTGGACTATACAACCTTCCTTGCCCCTCTGTTCTCCAGCCTTCCTACTTCCTGTAAGACAGTCTCCTCCGCCGGGGCAGGAGCTCCTCCCTGAAAAAGCTGTAAGAGGCGGGAAGATCTGTGGTGACTTCTGTCATTGCTACGGCTGAATACCTGACATCAAGCAACACTTTTGCTCGCTGTTCAAGGAGGGATATAGTTCATCATGGCAATGAATTTTGATGGCAGAAGAAGAAGGCAGCTGGTTATACTGCACCCGGGAAACAGAACGGACAGAAACTCTGGCAAGAAACACCTCAAGGCCCAGCGCTCGTGGCCCACTTCTTCCAAAGGGATAAACGTCCAAGCCGCATTATCACCCAGGGACCAAGGGGATATTTCACTTGCAAGCCACATCAGTTACTGCTTTCTTTTGCCTTTGTCCTTTACATCGACATTCCAGAAGGGTCTAGCCCCATATTTAAGGGGAAGAAATGTCACACAGACAAGCCAAGATGAATCTGAACAAATGGATCTTGATTGGTTTCTCTCCCAAATCCGTTGCCACCATTAACTCAAATCCTATTCATTCAGTTTCTGCATAGAAATACATACATCGTTGTCAAGCCTAGGCACAAAGATACAGTTCATTCAAAAGGCAGTTTGATAACTGTGCCTAGACTTCATCAGAGCAGTATCTTTCTTCAGCTGGTGGAAATGCATAACTGGCCAAAATGCCAAGAATAAGTGATAAGGATGCAGTAAACACTCAGCCCCTGGATCAGCTATGGTACCCCCTCCCAAACCCTGCTAAGGTTCGGGAACACAGGAGGAAAGTGGAGCAGAAAGAATGTAAGAGCCAGAGGCTGGGGAGATATGCAGGAAAAAAAAAAAAAGGGTGTCTTCTTAATAAGGCACAGCTATTTACAGAGGTCTGGACAAAAGTGCACCTGTGAATATTTCATGGTGGGTGGGGAAAGGCCCTATGAGACTTCCTTCATCTCTCCCTGAGGACAATTGGCAGTTAATGGCAATTGGGGAAAAGGTGGCATTTTCTTTAGTGGTGTGACCACTGATAAGTTGCCCTGGCTCCAGTACATTACCCTCACCCATGCTTGGGCAAGAAAGTAATTGAGCTCAGTGGGCCAAAAACACAAAGAAGATGTGAAAGGGGGGCTTGCTGAGAAGAAGAGGGCCAACTCTCCTCAAGATGCTTCTTGAACATCAATCACCAGCCCTTTGGCTCTGATGTTTTGGAAAGACTCCCTTGCATGTATAACCAAATGTGAAGTTTGCTCACTAATATCTCAAATTTGTAGTTTATCTGAAGAATATAGAATAGTGCAGGGAAGACATTTCCACTCTCCAACCAATTTGTATAATTTTATTTTCTTGATGAATCAATGATTTTTATGGAGTTACTTACAGGAACATGGGAAATGTATGGACAGCTACACCACTAAAGAAAAATCTCTGTCTCTCTACTCTACCTGCTGCCTTTGTATCCTCAAGGATAGGAAGAGCCTGATGAGTCCATATACATGTGTGTGTGTGTGTGTGTGTGTGTGTGTGTGTGTGTGTGTGTGTTATTGCCTTAACAAAAGGAATTGTTTTCTACCTCACCTTTCCCATTCTTGTCTAGGTCTATAATGTAACCAGACAGCGTTACGTGTTGGGAATGTAACCTGAACACCTCATGGCTATGAGCCTTTTCCTCCTTGCCTAATCAGGGCTTTAGATCTACAATGTCAATGGAACACATAAGGCAGTATTAGGCCATGCCAGGCCTTTGCAATCACTCAATTCACTGAATGAAGCAATTTGTGTCCAAGTCATACAGCTTAGATTTATTTACACCAATTGAACCACTGAGTGTCATTTCATGTCCTAGCCTTGTTCTGATGATGACACATAATTCAGGAATGCTGAATTGGAAGAGCCATCTCCTGGGAGCAGTTCACAAGAACCAGAATAACACGCACCTGCTTTGTCAATTTCCATTTAAGCAGAATTAGAGGTTACCTTAACAGATGCTCTGAGCACTAGTAATGAATGAGCATTTTTCCCTCTGTGGATTTTATAATAAATTCAGAAAGGGTCCAGTTCTGACACCTAAAGGGCAGCAACTTTACATCACTGACAATATGCTATTAGCAGTCGTTTTCATGGCTGTTCTTCAGGCTTGGAGTAGAGAGCCTTGTGTTTTCTTTTATGGCACTATCGTATCATTTTCCAGTTTGAGCTGGAGCTCATTTGATGTGTGGAAGCACTGCAGTTTTTCCCATAAAGTGTAACAGTGGCTATTCATAGATTCCATGCATTCAGGGCCTCACCACACATGGGGTGTTGTATTCATAGCCAGTTACTAGACAGTCAGCAATAGTCTGTCTTACAGGCCAGGATTAGATCTTCATCTTCTTTCCCAAAATGTTTCCCTACACAGGTTTCCCAACTATAACCCCTGCTCCCCATACCCTTCACATACTGAGCCCAAGTCTAGTGTATGTATATGAGAAAGGTTTTCTTGTTATTCCCTTAACATTCTACCTTCAAACATCTTCTGAACCATTCTTACCCAAAAAAGCAATAAAAATTTCTAAACTCTTGCAGATATTACAGAGCAAACTTATGTAAATAATATATAAAAATCTTTTAAAAATACAATTATAAGTAAACGTGAATTGGTTATAATTTAGCTGAAGAGATAATGTTCAACTTGTTTATTCTAAAGAGTAATGGAGAAAGGGGGGCATGAGACAGGAAGACTGAAGAAAAAGAAAAGGCAAGGAGAGAAAAGTTATTTTGGGTTTAATGACCTAGAGGTGGGAGAGGTGATTTCAACAAAGAGGAAACAGACCTCTGTGACAGCAGAGGAATAGACAGACTTTAGAAGCCTCTGTGGATTAATTCTCCTCCACAGAGCAGAGCATCTATATACTAGACTGTATTAAGATGGCATGGAAGGAGCCTGAAGAAATGGCTCAGGAGTTAATGGCAATCCACTACTCTCATCCAGAAGGCCTCAGTTCAGTTCCCAGCACCTGCTGTCACACAGAGAGACACACACAGAGAAATGCACATACATACACGTAATTAAAACAGAAACATATCTTGAGGCTGGAGAGATGACTTGGCAGTTAAGAGCACTTGCTGCTCTTCCAGAGGACCCAGGTTTGATTCCCAGCATCCATGTGGTAGTTCACAATACTCCATGGTTCCTCTTCCTGGGGATCCATTTCTTTCTTCTGGCCTCTGTGGACACTGACCCCTCACCATGTACATACACAGAAGCTAAACACCCATACATTGAAAATTAAAATAAAGGTGAATTTAAAAATAAATTAATAAGTATTTTATTTTTTAAAAGATATTGATTTAGAAGGCACTATCATTTCAGGTGTCTTGATTAGACTTGGGGATGGCTAGACAATTTTCATCCTGGTGGGGGACATGTCAGAATTCTAGAGTTGTTTAAAATGACAGAACTCACTGGAATGCCTCAAGCAGGCAAGGCACACACAAATTCATGAGCCCCTAAGCTCTTGCTCAGCCTTCCAGACTCACAGGTGACAGGAGAAGTTTCCTCGCTGGACACATTTCCTTTCTTTCTTTCTTTCTTTCTTTCTTTCTTTCTTTCTTTCTTTCTTTCTTTCTTTCTTTCTTTCTTTCTTCCCCCCCCCTTGGGAACATTTTTTTTCTTTATTAATTACACTTTATTCACTTTGTATCCCCCCTGTGGTTTCTTCCCTCCTCCCATCCCAATCCCTCCCTTCCTCCACCCTCTGCCTGCATGCCCCTCCCCAAGTCCACTGATAGGGGAGGACTTCTATTCCTTCCTTCTGATTCTAGTCAATTAGGTCTCATCAGGAGTGGCTGAGTTGTCTTTTTCTGTGGCCTGGTAATGCTGCTTCCCTTTCAGGGGGAGGTAATTAAAGAGCAGGCCAATCAGTTCATGTCAGAGACAGTCCCTGTTCCTATTACAATGGAACCCACTTGGATACTGAACTGCCATGGGCTACATCTGTGTAGGGGTATTAGGTTATCTCCATGCATAGTCCTTGGTTGAAATAACAGTCTCAGGAAAGACCCCTGTGCTCAGATTTTTTGGTTCTGTTGCTCTCCTTGTAGAGTTCCTGTCCTCTCTAGATCTTACTGTTTCCCATTTCTTTCCTAAGATTCCCTGCACTCTGCCCAAAGGTTGCCCATAAGTCTCAGCATCTACATTGATAGTCTGCAGGGCAGAGCTTTTCAGAGGTCCTCTGTGTCAGGCTCCTGACTTGTTCCCTCTTTTCTCCTTCTTCTGATGTCCAGCCTCTTTGCCTTTCTGGATAGGAATTGAACATTTTAGCAAGAGTCCTCCCTCTTAATTAGTTTCTTTAGGTGTACAGATTTTAGTAGGTTTATCCTATATTATATGTCTATATGAGTGAGTATATACCATGTGCATCTTTCTGCTTCTGGGATAGCTCACTCAGGATGATCTTTTCCAGATCCCACCATTTACCTGCAAATTTCATGATTTCCCTGTTTTTTATTGCCGAGTAATATTCCATTGTGTAGATGTACCACAATTTGTGCATCCATTCCTCCACTGAGGGGCATCTTGGCTGTTTCCAGGTTCTGGCTATTATGAATAAGGCTGATACAAACATGGTTGAGCAAATGTCCTTATTGTGCACTTGAGAATCTTTTGGATATATGCCTAGGAGTGGTATAGCTGGATCTTGAGGAAGCGCTATTCCTGAATTAGAAGAAGATATCAAAAGATGGAAAGATCTCCCATGCTCATAGCTTGGCAGGATTAATATAGTAAAAATGGCCATCTTACCAAAAGCAATCTACAGATTCAATGCAATTCCCATCAAATTACCAACACAATTCTTTACAGAACTTGAAAGAAAAATTCTCACCTTCATATGGAACAAGAAACTCAGAATTGCTAAAACAATTCTCTACAGTAAAAGATCTTCGGGAGGTATCTTCATCCCTGATCCCCTGATCTCAAGCTGTACTATAGAGCAACAATATTAAAAACTGCATGGTACTAGCATAGAAACAGACTGGTGGATCAATGGAATCGAATATAAGACCCTGACATAAATCCACACACTTATGGACACCTGATTTTTGACAAAGATGCCAAATCCATTAAATGGAAAAAAGATAGCATCTTCAACAAATGGTGCTGGTCTAACTGGAAGTCTACATGTAGAAAAATGCAAATAGATCCATACTTATCACCCTGCACAAAACTAAAGTCCAAGTGGATCAAAGACCTCAACATAAAACCAGATACACTAAACCACTTAGAAGAAAAAGTGGGGAATACCCTTGAACTCTTTCTTTCTTTTCTTTCTTTCTTTTCTTTCTTTTCTTTCTTTCTTTCTTTCTTTCTTTCTTTCTTTCTTTCTTTCTTTCTTTCTTTCTTTCTCTCCATATCACTTCCTAACTGGTATAGAAGCCTTAAAGCGCTTGTGATTTTCCCGAAATGTGCAGGAGTCAGGGGAGGGAGTATTCCACATTTTCTTTATTAATTACACTGTCTGTCTTAAAATGTCTGAAACCATGAATACCACTAAATCTGATACATTCTGAATATGTATCAGACAAACTTTGGTTCCTAAATTGTGCATACAAAGAGACTAACAATGGTAAAATTGAACAATTATAGCAAAATATGTTAGTAACTGTGACATGACTAAACTTTGTTCCAAATATCTTGTTCCATTGTACACCCTTCTCAATGACTGTAGGGAACGAAACATCAGAAAGGAGCCATTAGGTAGAACTCCTGGACTGCCTGAATGCTTCTATCAAGCGTGTCAGGGACGGAATCTATTAATCTAGAATAGGGATGTTACTTGTACAGGTATATTTCTGTGTGTGTGTGTTTTATATCATTTCTGATTTAAGCAGAAAACAAATTTGATAAAAATGTACAATAGTCTCCCATCATCTGGTTTATCTTTATGCAATTTAACCTCACCTTGAAAAATTCCAGCCTGTAAATACTAAGTAGGAAAGTCCAGAACTAACGTATTCATCTTAAATTGCACAACTCATTGCAATCACTTTTCTCACCACTGTGACCAAATGCCTAACAAAAAGAGCAACTTACGGTCCATCCCCCCCCCCCCAGTCCCTCTCAAAATAATACAATCAGCTAGGGACCAAGCGTTTGACACACACCTGCATTTGACATCTAAACTATGGCATTCCACCTCTAGTCCCACTGACTGATATCACACCCTTGTGCAAAATGTATTCAGTTCAGCCTCCGCAATTGCTGTAATCTTACGTTTTGATGCTGTCCAAAATCCTTAAGTTGCTTCTGAGACTCAAAGCCATCACTTACCTGTGAGTTCCTATAACATTAAAAAAAAAAGTTACACACTTCCAGTAAACAACAGCATAAACAGATAAGCACACCTGTCCTCGGAGAAAGGAGTGGGAAATCTATTAAATAAAGATCAAACTAACCAGGGCTCTTGCAGCTCTGTGTTCAGCATCTGGGGCTCAGTGTGATATTATCTGGGCTCTAATTGGGTTGAGTAGTCCCCCCCCATCCCTCCAGTCTGGTTTCCTGCAGCACATGTGACTTCACTTGGGCCAGGTCCACTCTGGGCTTGCAGCCCTTCCTCAACCGATGCCACCTGTTTCTGGCATCTCCAGTATCAGCAGCCTACTGCAGCTGCAGCTTCTCGGGTGATGTCTTGATGGAGTAGGAAGCAAGGGTGTAGCAGTAGTTAGGACCACATTCTAAATCGCAAGGCCTTTCTCCATCCACTTCCCAACCTCCCAAAACAGCACCACCAGCCGGAGACCAGGTGTTCAAACATATCAGCCTGTGGTGGACATTTTATACTCAAACCTCAAAACACACCATATTAAGTAACACAACAACATCTCACACCAACCCCTCCTCCCCAGGACATAATCACTTTTATCTAGTGTAAACATGCCATAAACATGCTATCCACCCCTTACCTACTTAGTAGCCTTCTCACCTATCATATTGACTATCGAGGGTTCATAGTGAGTGTAAATGATTCTTATGCCACTCAATAATGGTCCCAAAGCATGAGTATATTATTTCAATTTTTGATTAACATTCCTATTACTTATCATTCCCTCATTTGTAATAATTATAAATTAATTATCATTTTAAATTATGAGTTTAATTATAACTATAAATTCATTATAATTATAAATTAAACTTTATCACTATATCGTAATAATTAAAAATTGAACTTTGTAGGAAAACATCTTAGTATGTAGAGGGCTCAGTACCGTCCCTAGTTTCAGGCGTGCACTTGGAGTCTTGGAATATAACCCTGATGGGTAAGTGATGAATTGCCATTATCTTTTTCAAATCCACTCACTTAGCAATGAGGAAATGATACTCAGATGAGTTACGAGACCACTGTGGCTAATTACCTAATAGAGCAGAGCACATGTTAGAATGTCTTTTAGTTCAATGTCCTTCCCTTCTTGCTACACGTACTAATTATTTTGAGTATCATTTCTATTATAGATTGACAATATTTTTGTCAATGTTTTAAGAAAAAAATATCCTGGATTGTATTTAGTTAATCGATGGTCTCATAACTTATTAGGTCTAAAGAAGACAGACCGTGCTGGGAAACTTAGGAAAAGACAAGAGTGAACTAAGAGAAAAAGCTCAAAGACTAGCGCTGAAAGATATGACCAGTTCATGTTAAAACATTTCCAGGAGAAACTGCTCCTCATTATAGCAACATCATTTTGAATATCCATTACACAATTGGATTTCCCACTCAGAACCCCAGAACTTTAATGAAACCTAGTTTATCAATATGCATACATAGCAGTTAGGCTGTACTGTTTTAACCGCCTGTTGCCCTGACTACCTTATTCCCTTATAAGGCCCAACCCCCTGGAATCATAAGCACAATTAAACTCATTTTTGTATAATTTACTTTGGTCATAGTGTCTTGTTACATCAATAGGAAGAAACCAAGACAGAAGCTAGTACCAGGGAGTGGGCTATTGCTGTAACAGACCAGACTATGTTGTATTTTGAAGGAATATGAAAAACTTTGGGATTCTAGACTAGAAAAGTAGTTGGATGCAGTAAACAGAACTTAATGGGCTATCCTAGTAGGGGCTCAAGAAACAATAGGAGTAAGAGCAGTATAGGTTATGGAAGCCCAGCTCAAGAGATATCAGAGAGAAACAAGATCAGTAACTGGGCTAGAGACCATTCTTGTGATATTGTGGTAAAGAGTGTGGCGGCCTTCTGCCTTTGAACTAAGAATTTTCTTAAAGCTAAATTGAAAAGTAATGGGTTAGTTACTTTGGTGGAGGAGATTGCCAAACAGCCTAATATTGACTCTCTCATGTGGCTATTAATGACCACTCTTACACAGGTCTACAATGAAAAAGAGTAAGTGGGGCAAAAAGAAACACAAGAGATTAAGAGATGAAGGAGAGACCTGAGCCAAAGTAGAATAAAAAGAAGGATGTGTTGAGACAAGACTCTACCTAGCTAAGCTTCCAACCTGTGGGGGGAAAAAAAGGGGGCCTGAGGAACTTTCTGTTCCTGAAAAGCAACAATAAAGGAAGACTGCTGTGACTCCAGAGGGCCAGGCACTATCCCAAGCATGCAGCCAAATGTAGCAGGGTTGTTCAGGTGGCATTAGTTTTCAAGTCACAAAGGACTTCATGAGTATGGAGGTTGTGGGATCTTATTCCGTGGTTCTGGACAGCTGCTGAAGGCACACATGTAGCAAAGGAGTCTCTTACTGGAAGCCCAAAAGAGGCCATTGTGCAAAGCTGTGAAAGTGAAGCCTGATTTGAATTGGAGACCTTGAGATCTTGAAGATGCCAGAGCAATAACAAAGAGATCTATTGACAGAGAATGGATCCAGGCCAAGAGGAAAAAGAAAAAAAAAAAAAAAAAAAAACAAAACTGCGCTTCAGGAAGCAAAGCCGAAAGGGCTGAGCCAGTAAGCCCTCTGACATTAGGCTTCATGGTAGAGGATTTATAGTCTGCCTTCTAGGTTTGGACTTTGCTTTCCTTATTATGCATCAATTCCTCCTTTTGGAACAATTATGCCATTATATGTTGAAAATATGTAATTTGCTTTTTTTAATTTACAAGGTGTTAAAATTAAGAGATTGTCTTCTCAGAAGAGATTTTGAGCTTTAGGTTTTCCTTTAAAAAGCTGAGACTGGAGATGATGGGGACTTTTGAAGTTAGACCAAGCACATTATGCGTTATGATATAACCACACGAGCCTATGGGGGTAAGCTAGAATGTGGTGGTTAGAATGAGAAGCCCCGTATATGCCCATATATTTGATCTTTACTCAGCTTGTGAAACTGTTTGGGAAGGATTAAGAGTTGCGTCATTGGGAGTGAGCTCTGAGGTTCTGAAAGACTCATGCCATTCCCAGCATGCTCCCTGTTTCCTGCCTGTGGATCAGATGTGAGTTCTTACCTACTGTTCCAGTCATGCCTTCACTCTGCCATTATAGCTCTAACCCTCTGGAATATAACTCCAATCTAACTCTTTCTATTATAAACTGGCCATGCTGTCTTATGAGAGCAATATAAAAGAAAGAAAGTAAGACAACCACCAGGAGAAGATGGAGATCCCATGAATGTGCCCTTCATCCCACCACAGTGTACATGTTTATGTCACACACACACACACACACACACACACACACAAGCACATATGTGCCAGGTCATATCTGCTACCAAGTAGCTTGCAAATCCAAATCAGGAAGCCTACTTGAATGTCAACTCTCCAATCTCCAGGTCGGTTTGCCCTTAGATAGGAGAGATTCTGTTATATCCTAAGAAATTCAATATTAATGACTCTTCTCTACCAAGATGATACTTATCTGGAAGTGGATTTCTAACCTTGTTAAGAACTACTTCAAACTGTAATATTATAGCTAATCCATCATAGGGGTATAAAACTACAGATAATCTTTAAAAGATAACCACACCTTTGGTTTTTACAATATATTGCTTTTATAAATCCAAATTACAGTATGTACTAAATATAACTTTACCAAAATACTAATGTTTCTTTACACTCCCTAAACACTTAGGCCTAAACACTAAGTGAAGAGACCTGGATATAGGACAAAATCACACTGAGCCCTAGAAGAAAGCCGCACTGAAATTCTAAGCCACTCACAGTAACCTACTGAGCAATAATCCCCCCAGAGGCCAGCTCTGAGCCACCGTTTGTTCCTGACTGTGGTCCCGTCAATCTAGTTTCTTTCATTTAAATGATCTTAGGTAGACTTGCTCGTGGCACCTCCTAAAAGAAAAGGAAAAAACAATTATATGTATAATATGTGACTAAAGTCATATATGTAACTAAAGTTCTTTTCATAATGTTTTTAAGGCTTTCAAAGTGACGAGAAAGGCCTAAGTGTTATTATTTTAGCAGCCACAGTTCTCACCCTCCGAGTAGCTCTCTTTCTGTCTGTCTTCGACGGAAGTCTAGAGCCCAAATGTTTAAAGGTCTGAAAGATGGGAGTGGGGTAGGAAAAGGCAAAACCTTGTTCACAGCAGGATCCCTGCAAATATCAAAACACTGTCTGTCGTCGCCTTTTGTGAAGGCAGCCCTTCAGCTATTTGCTCAGTTTCTACGAACTTGGTGATGAATGAGGTTTTTCCAAGGGCTTTTACACACAGCTCTGTCATTTCACCGGGGCTCACTGAGTACTTTAAACAGATGAAGACAAAGAAAGCCAGCCATATAATTCAGCGTCTGATTGCTTTTCCACATGTCAGTCCTGAACAGCACAGCTCCCCCTTGAGCAGCGTCGAGTGGCTGCCTGATTGAATCTGCTGAAGGCTGATAAATTTTGGAATGCTCTTTCAACACAAGGGAAACGGCATCGAGATGGAGCGTGTTCCGCGGCTCTCTGGACCTGGCAATCAGTGCACCGCAGCGTGCAGCGTACATCTGAGGGGGGAGAACTACAGAGCGTTCCCCGCCCTCTTCCAAGTTCTCACCAATACCTGGAGGCCAGGCGCTGCTCCGTGTGTTCTGAAGTGTTAACTGTAATCATAGTCTTTAAGTGATAGGTTATTGCTTTTAAAATGATTTTAAGAAAGAGCCCTTCCAGAAATAATTCTAAAGGATGCAGTGAGGAAAGAATGAATGGGATTCATTCTCTGAACCACATTTTCTATTGCCTAGGAAAAGGTGCACTTAACTGTTTTTCAGCACGTGCCTCTGGGTGCACACGGAGGCTGGGGGTCAGTGTGGAGCACCCTCTTCAACCACTCTCCACGCTATAATTTTGAGAAAGGGTCTCCCGCCAAGTGTGGAGCTTCATCCCTTGGCTACACTGCCTGGCCAGGATTCCAGCGCTCCACCTGTCTCCACTCCTCAGCACTGGGGTTACAGACAAATGCCACCATACCTGGATGCTGATGTGGGCGCTGAGGATCTGACCTCAGGGCCTCATGTTTGCGCACCAAACATCTTACCCTCCAAGCTATCTCCCAAGCCTCTCTGCTTACTTTAACGTGGCCCTGTTTCCAAGGTAGGATGAGAAAGGGGTAGTACGTGCAATCAATCTACAAGCTATGCCTGTGGAGGTCAGGGAAGAAAGCCCAATCCCAGTAGAGGGCGTGGCACAGGAAAGAGAGAACAGGATTTAACCTTAGACTACAATTTAGTGCAGGTGGTGTGGGAGAGGAAAATGTTGGGTTGCAACTCCACCTCCTTGGTTCTACTTAGCTTCAGATACATCACCTCCTGGTGCTTCATCAACTTCCCTTGAGAGTGATTTTTGCCTGTGCATTACTTTGAAAGAGTTACTTTAAAGGGCTTTAAGTAACACATCCTGGTAGAAGCTCTCCCCCGGACTCCAGGCACAGTCTATTCCACACAGCTAAATAACAACAGCTCACAGGAAAATTATGCATAATCAATAGTCTGTCCATAATTCAAATACCCCCGGGGTCCATTTCTGCAGTTTATCGTACATATTTTCCAGGCGCAAGAACAGTGGTGGCTATGGATTCGTGAACAGCTGTTTTGCTCCTGTTAGGGCGAGATTATATTCAAGTGCTTTGCAAGAGCAGATGTTTTAAGAGCATGACAAGCGCATGTCTTCCTTCCACAGATGCTTTTATATTTGCGTAACAGAACATTGATAGCCTATTGTCCTCTTGATAGGGAAGGAGAGGATAGAAACTACTGCCATCGGTTTTCCTAAACATGGATAATCACTGACCTTTTCGTCTGTCCTCCTCCTTACAAGCACCACCAATATCTCTCCTTCACTCACTTCCTCTAAGAGTGGCACTTCCCTCATTCTGGCTCAGATCCTCCCCACCTCCTCCCACTGGATTGAACTTGACTTTTCCACATGAAGTCTATGTAAGCTGGAACAACCCCAATGTGCCAGTGTCCTCTACAGAATGCCAGTTTCTCTGTTGGGTTGGTATGGAGCAGCCATCGTCTGCTCCAATACGATGAGTTTAGATAACGGCTTATTTCCTGAAAGTCAAGAGCTTGCTGCACAGCTCCCTCCCACATCGTTAGTACAAAAATCTGCCACCATGGTAAAGAATATTCTGCCACTCATTCATCAGAAAAGGCTGCCAATCTTGCCATTTTCAAATAAGCAGAATTCACATAGCTCTAAAGCAACATTAACCAAAATACATGATCTGGTGGTGTTTTATGTATGGAGCACAGATGGAGTTGTAGAAGAGTATTTTTGTAGTACTTACTCCCTAGGATTTATGAAGTGCTTTTTTGAGAATAGTGCAGCCATTCAAGTGAGTTCAAGGATCTTCTAAATTCAGAATATTTCAAAGTGCTAACTGGAATGAGAGACTGATTTTCTTTTTCAACTTTTTTCTGTCCAAATAAACACAGCCGTCCACTTCTGCATTCAGTACTCACATTACAACTTCCTGTGTCCCACGACATCATCAGCCGTTCAGAGCTTCAGAATTTCTTCCCAAACGGCCATTACATATCCATCTCAGCTGAGGAAGAATCATCCCACCAACACTTACACGCTGTCTATCACTTATGTGCCTTAACATGAACTTGGGACATCAGCGTAAAATGGCTAATGGTAAGGAACGCAAACCTAAGCAGGCTGTTCAACTAAAGAGTGTTTGGGCAGAAGGCAGCACAGAGAGAGCCAGGAAAAACACTCTTTTTCAGGACACAAAATGAACTCACTGAATGTGGATACCTATAGAAAGACTCATGCTTAGCCTTCTACTCATTGTCTGACTGGGAGAGGACCCTGGTCCTTCTCGGGTCAAAGTAAGTGTTTATATACACACACATCCTGTTACAAGATGTGAAGTGGAACTTCTTTGCAGTTGGAGAATTCCAACAGAAATATCAACCCAAGAGACAGTGGATGATAAAGAACTATCCTCTATAGAGAGATGTTAGATTAGTCACTTAAGACTTATCAGTGGTGACAAAACAGCCCTTCAGAGTCCAGGACCCCACCTCTAGCCCATGTAAGAGAAAGCTAGAGATTAATTAAGATTAATTAAGATTAATTAACGCAGAAAAGGTTGAGCACAGTGCCCTCCCTTCTATCACCCTCAAGAATTACCATCTCTAGGAAAAAAGAGCTCATCAACAATCCTGGTACTTTTTTATAGATAGAGAAAGGGCTTTGCAAATGGTTTCTTGCTACATTCATAAGCAGTCAGCCCTATGCAAATACTAATACAGAATGCAAGAAAATGCCTGAGGAAAAATTACCTATCTCTAAAGTTGGGGAAAATTCTCTCAGCAAAGACATACATCAACTCCATGCCTTTAAAAGCACAAAACGGGCATCTGTTTCAGGCAAATGACAACAGGACAAAAATTACAGGGCATAGAACGAGGGCAGCATTTACTCAAACATCAGTGATAATGTTTGATGTTTCCTGTGGTCAAGGGACACGTTAGACAGAAGCAAGAAAGAAAATATCTTGAAAGGCACACATTAAACAAGCTCACTGCTGAAAGCTTTTGCCAGCAGGAAGAGCCTGTGTATACCATTGGGGCAGGAAGGGTCACCACCATCTGCAAGCCAAGAAAAGACAAATTGTCTGGCACCTTGATCTTGGACTTCCAGCCTCCAGAACTGTTAGAAAGTAGGCTTCTGCTGTTCAAGCTGCTCTGCCTATAGCTGGAAGAACCAAATTCACAAAGATACTGACTTGTAGCTAGGGCATGTGCACTGACCCACATGAGAAAAAGAAGAGGATGGAGAGATGGACACTGTGTGAACCTTGATACAAAGCAGGAGGCATCAGTGACCAGGTAACAGCAGCAGCCACTCCATCCTTTGTCCTTCTTCTAAGTTTATTCTCCCCACACTACTGACCCTGGTGGGAGCAAGGAACTGAGCACACAAGGAAAGAAGTGCAGGAGCAGCAGAGAGTGAAGAGAGAACCTACAGCCTGAGCAGCAAAGGCATCGAGAGACTGTGGATTGAGTAGCAATTGAAGTTTTCAAGTAAACTCTGAGTGTGTGTGTGCATGTGTGTGTGAAGGCACACACTTGGCACAGCCATGTGGATGTCAGAGAACAGCTTTGAGTAAGAATGATCACCTTCTACACCTTGTGTGAGACAGAGTGTCTTACCTGCTGCTATGTATGCCATGCTATCTGGCCCCCTTCTGTCTCCACCTCCTACCTTTTCATAGGAGAATGGGGATGACAGGCAGCATTGTGACTTTTCAGTGGTCTCTGGGAATGTAAATTCAAGTCTTCATACCTGTGCAGTGAGTGATTTACCATACAGCCCCTAGATGGACTTTTCCAAAACACTTTAAACTGGAGTGTTTTTATAAATGAGAACAGAAAACTACAGAGAGACACAAGTTGGGAAAGAAACTTTCTCTAAGGCAGTGTGGTAGCGGAAGAGAGAGCCTCTCTTGGTTAAGCCAGATCAGCTCTGTAACCAAACCATATTACTACCTCTGTGAGAACCTATGCAGCTGAAAGGAACAGAGGAATGCAAAACACTCAAGATGGATACCCCTAGAAGCATTGCAGGTCTGGCTGCTGTGTCATAGGTGCACCTGTAGGTGGCAGAGAGAAGAGAGGCTGTGTCTATGCTCAGTGTTCTGACCTGTGATCATCTGAATGAAAAAGGAAAAAAAAAGGGGGACAGGGGAGGTCCTGAGATGACCACCAGTTGCAGAAACAGGGTGCCCAGATGGGCTCTCGGGGCAGGGAGTGAGCCAGAAGCTAGAAGAACCCTGGCTGGGACCATGGGACCCTGGGTAAGGAGTGAGCCCAAGATAATCACCAGACAGGTACCATGGGGCCTGAACAGGGAGCCAGCCTGATACCCATCAGTCTGGCACAGCACAGGCCTTGGGGGAGCAGGCTATACATGGTGTGACCCCCACCTGGTTCCATATTATATGAACAGGACATAGCACTCCTGAGGCCACTCCTAAGATGATCCCAGACACTGAGGTATCACTGAGTGTCACAAAGAGGAGCAAGTTAATGGTCGAGAAATGGAAGAGAATGATAAATAGAAGGATGTGGGCACAATGAAGAGAGGCAGAACTGGAGATTCAAGGGTAGTGAGGAACAGCCTAATTTGAGTATCCAATGACACCACCTGGGACCATGGTGGACCATGGACCTGCAGCAGTAGGGGGTCTGTAACCACCAATGGCCAGGTAGATATCACTGGTCTGGACTGACAAGTTAATATCTGAGGGATGTGCAGAACTTGCCCCATTCCTTGTACAGGTATGATGGAGGAGCTGGCGCTGGGAGCATGATAGCAGGAGAGCTGGCCATGCCCCTCGCCAGCTGCAGTACTCAGAAAAGCAGCCCGTACGATGCAGAAGCTGTGGGTCAGCCAGCCCCAAGTTAATCCTGCCACTCTTCTCCCATGCAGTGGTATGGATGAGGGAGAGATACCCTCCTTCCTGCTTGCCCCTCACTACCTGCAGCAGACAAAAGACCTAGCACTTGGGGTCTTGAAAGCAAGAGATCAGGCCCTGCCCCTCACCAGTTGTAGCACTCAGGAGAGCAGGTTCTGCACCTCACCTGGGAAGCACAATATAGCTGAATCTGCTGGTGGGGGCAAAGGGCAGAGTACGAGTATGGGAGAGCTGTCACCACTGCTTGTCTGCCATGTGGTAACATTCCCCCCACCCCGCACACGCACACCCCTTGGCAGGCAGGAGAGCTGACTCTCAGGTCATCAGAGCAGGAAAGAAGGCCCTGCCCCTCGCCTGGGCAGCACAGCAGAGCTGGCCATGAAAATGAGGGTTGTAGATGAGCCAGCCCCAAGGGTATGAGCATGGGAGAGCCTGCCCTGGCTCTTGTCTTCCTTGTGGTAGCACTGGTGAGGGAGAAATCCTCTCTCCTCCTCTTTACGTCTGCCACTAGCAACTGGTAGGAGAGCTGGCCCCAATGGGGTCATAAGAGCTTACTGCTCCCCTTACTGCTGCACTCCAGAATATGGGCCCTGAACCTCACCTGGGCAGCACAGTAGAGCTGGCCCTGGTTGTGGGGGTTACAGGTGAGCCAGCCCCAAAGGTATGAAAGTGAGAAAGCCAGCAGGATGAACAACTCAGATACCTCTCAGGCCTAGATCCAGGGCTTTGAATTTGCCTACCCCAATATCTACCCCATCGATGAACTGCTAAAGTGCATTCAGGGGCCAGTCCTACAGATCCAAAACTACAGGATTTCCATGACACGGGCAACAACAGAATATTTGAGAGGAATCCCAGTGAGATTCCATTATTGACAGAGTAGTAGAAGTCAGAGGCCTTATACCAGACCAAGGAGTCATTGCAATGAACATTTGCCAGCAAAGAAATATGGACAAAAGAAGAGACTGTGATACACACTGTGTCATATTACAGTTTCCACAACAAGAATGTTTTTTCTCTGTTGGGGTGGTTGCAAAGGTCCAGGGCAAGTACGAGGGGTGGGGGAATGAGTGGGATTAGGATGTATGATGTGACATTCACAAAGAACCAATAAAAAGATGCTTAAAAAGAAAAAATAATAAATGATTTTCTTTTAAAAAAAAACCTACTCAATATGCCAACTGACAAATCAAGTAATCCAATTAAAATATGGGGAGCAGAGCTAAACAGAATTCTCAATAGAGGAATACTGAATGGCAGAGAAATACTTTAAGAAACACTCAACATCCTTAGTCATCAGGGAAATTAAAATCAAAACCACCCTGAGATTTCACCTTACACAAAGCAGAATTGCTAAGATCAAAAACTCAAGTGACAACACATGCTGGAGAGGATGTGGAGAAAGAAGAACCCTCTGCCATTGCTGGTGGGATTGTAAACTTGTACAACCACTTTGGAAATCAATCTGGTGCTTTCTCAGACAATTTATAATTGAAAAAAAAAAAAAACCCAGCTGGCTCAGCTCCTGTGAAGGCTCTCTTTCTATAGATAACTGTTTTCTTTCCATGTCCTTTCCCTGGCATAGGGAGGAGAAACACTTTCTGCTATCTCTTCTTGTAAGGACACTAATCATGTCATTGCGGCGCCCCACACGTACGGTCTCATCTAAACTTACTATTTCCATAACATTTCTGTATTCACAGAAATATAGTCACATTGGGGTTAAGGCTTTAACACATGGCCTTAGAGGGGATAATTCTATCCATAGCAGTAACCATTGCAAAATAACCAAGAAAGGCATAAAATGAAAAGAAAAAAAAGTGGGTAATGCAAATCTATACCAACATATAAAATATTTTCTCACTCAGAAATAAACTGGGAGAAAGTATGTAATTGTATGTAATTAGTATGTAAATTGTAATTGTATGTAAAAGTATGTAATGCTTAAAGCATCCTTGTAAAAAAAGAGAGAGTATTGCTAATTACAAGTAAATGTAAAAATATGACAGAAGAGAAATTCATTAGGAAAACAAATCACTGTAGGAAATAAATACATCAAAAGCCTGGGCACAGAAATTGTATCAGTGAGTAAGTGCATGGGAAATCCATAGCTGACGTGTAATAGGGAAAAAAAATGAATTTGAATAGCATGTTGAAAATTCTGTAGGCAATCAAACTTTCTAAATATATTTAAGTGTGTGAAAAGAAAAAAATTAAACCAGCTTGAAGAAAACTTGTAAAAAGTAAAACTAAAATATGCATTCATTTCACTACAAGAAACCCAAGTTCTAACCAACTATTCAAAAAGAATTATCATCCTGACTAAAAGAATAGAAGAAAAGCTATGAAATGTGTTGGCATCTATTTTAAAGTGGTAGACATTCTGGGTGTCTTCAAGGAAGAAAACACAGTTAGATGAAAATTCAGCAGAATATAGTTCAAGATGCCAGACCCAGCACACGCCTTTGCTTCTTCTTTTTTGAAATTCACTAAGAGGCAGTTTAAAAAAACACAAGTAAGAGATGCTATAAAGTGTCTGACACTATGTGGTACATCAACAGACCAGACAGTTTTACAGGTTTCATAAATAAGACAGCTTGATTTTCAAAGGCAGGGGGAGCACCACTTGGGGATGACCAGAAGGGGAATGAAGCAGGAAGTGCTGGTCATCATATCCTCTAGAAGCAGTGAGGAAGGAGAACAGCAAGGTCAGCTGCTGAAATGTTAAAATGCAATGAGATGGATGGACAATAAATTTGTATGCATACATCAGAACGCTGAACAGGACAGAAAATAAATATGAGTAAAGAGCAGAGAGCTAGTGTCTTATTAACAACAACAACAACAAAAACCATGAAAAGATAACAGAGAGATATAGAGGAAAGGACTCCATCTTACCTTGATGGTCAGCCTAGGGATATGGAACAGAATCCATAGTCAGACAAATGCAGACACGGCATGCTACAAATCTTGACAGCAAATAATAATAATAATAGTTGTTGTTGCATGCATAGCAATAAAAAGATTGATTTTTTTTCACCTCAAAGACATAAAACAGAAAACGAGAAAATTCATTGTAGAACAAAATGTAGGTGTTATCAACCTCAACAATATGAAGCAAAAATTAATCAGAAGGAAGATAGGAAGAGAGAAACAGAGGAAATGGTAGAGGGGCTAATTTTCCATCTTACAGAAAACTCAACAGAATCAACTTAAGGAACAGGAAAAAAAACAAAACGGAATGATTGACATATTTTCTAGAGTTATAAAGAAAACTAGTCACAGAGCTAAAAGCAACAACGTAACCATTAATGTGTTACGATTGGGAGATGAGCATGTGGGTGAGTCAGGAAAACCTTTTTCTTTCACTCTAAGAAGTGGTCAGTAAATCCAGAATTAGCAAATTTTATTTAAATAAATACCAGAAACTGGTATTAAATAAATACCAGGGGGTGTTGGTGGAAATGAGCATGGGGGTTGGCCAGCAGGAGCTCTTCCCTCCTCATAGCCCTTCAAATCCTTGTTTTCTTCCACCGGGAATACCACTTAATGAGTTACTCTGTTTTCTGGTGCTATGTCAAAAACCTGAGACAGCCAGCTTTAGAAGAGAGGATAATTGTTTAGTATCACATTTTTGGGGATCTCCACCCATGATCAGCCCTGGGGCCTATGGCAAGGCACCAAACCACATCATGACAGGAAGTCCATGACAAACATGACCGGGATAGACAGAAAAGAAAGAGTGGCCAAGGCCCTTACAATAACCTTCAGTGGACACCATGACCAGAACACCTGTCACTAGATACAGCATCATAAATGTTCCTTAATTTATTGACAGCCCTTCTCCAGGAAACAATGCACTAGCCATTAGGGGAAAATTGAAGAAGTATTTGTGTAATAACAAGCCCAAGGAAAACAAAAACAAAAAAAAAATCAAGTATTTTGTATATACCAACTGTCTCAGCATTTCCAGATGCTGACTGAGGCCAAAACCACAACCAGGTGTGGAAAACAGACGGGAAATAACCAATGCAAGCACTGAAAACTACTCACCCCACCCCTTCCCATTCTCATTCCTTCTCTCTCTCTCTCTCTCTCTCTCTCTCTCTCTCTCTCTCTCTCTCCTTTCCACAGATTATCCCTTAAGACTATCAGATAGACACACAACAAAGACCTTTACATAACTTTTATTTGTCCGATGTAATTGTCATCTTAGAGGCTTACTGCTGAGTAAGCTCACCCTTCTAATTCTCTAATTCTTTTTCAATTCTGGCTGGCTGGTTCAACTCAGCTGTCCTGGTTCAAACTTTTCTCCAAGCAGACTGCTTCAATCTGACTTCCCTTGACTTCTCACTGAATTGCTTTGCTTGAACTCAAACTAATTCTGACAATCTCTGCTAATCTTCTGTCTTCTTATTCTCTGGCCTCAGCTGCCTCAACTCCACTGCACTGCACTGACTCCCAACTGACTGAACTCCATTCCACTCAACTGGCTAAAATGAACTCTCTCTCCCTGTGCTGCTCTTAAATAGCTTCCTGAGAGTTTGGCATATCCTACCTCTGACTCATTCCGTCAAATCTTTCTCTGATTTATCGATTTGCGCCTCAATTAAAGGTCATTGTTTGGGATTGAGGTTGTGTCCTAAAGGATTCCAGTCAGAGGAATTAAAGCTGTGCACTAAAGGTGTATCTGCATTCCAGCTAGATCACACAGACCTAGAAGGTCTTTGGATACGATCAGAGCTGCCATGTTGCTGGATTAAAATTCCTCTGCACAGACCTAGCAAAGACTACTCCAATAGCCAATACTCAAATAAAATTAAGTCTAAACTGAGCATGGTGGTGCGCTCCTTCAATCCTATTATTTGGGAGGCAAATGCAGGCAAATCTCCATGAGTTTGAGGCTAGCTTGCCCTACATCAAGAGTTCCAGGCCATCTAGAACCATAGGGTGAGACACTGGTGGAAAAAAAATAAAAGAAGAAACAAAACAAAATGAAAGAATAAAAAAATTCAATCTAGAAAAAAAATAACAAAAAAATGGAACAAACGGTAAATTTAATTTTAATCACCCTTTCCAAATATAGACATAAAACCCTAACAAGGTGCATTACTCAGACATTACTCCAACCACATGGGTCAATAAACGTTGACTGCAAAAGGCCAGGAAACACTCTGTTAAGCGGCTCAAGCTAAGAACCTACCATGGTCAACATGAAAAAAAAAAACCAAATAGACCAAAAATGCTTTTCAAAACTCACAAGCTTCGGTCGACTTCCCCTGAGGTGAAGTACCAAGGACAACAATACATAAGGTATTTTCCAATTAATAAGATTGTATCACATGACTTAAAACTTAAACCACTTACGTTAATGTCCAATAAAATACTACTGATGTTGACTGTCTAATTCTTGATATTTAAAAGCAACAACAACAACTTTTGACTAGAATCTGCTCAAATAAGATTGAAAGTGCACCCATTCCAGTCCACTTCATCCCCTTCACAGACAAAAATCAAGTCAATGTAGCCTGCTTTCCCTAGGAATACAAAAATAAAAGCATGTCCAGAATTATAGCCCATTTTCCTACAAGTCTTGCCTTTAAGTAGCTCTATGTGGTAAATAAACTACTAAATCCATTTTATAAAATTTCTAAAATAGCCCATACTCTTAATATTTCTTGTCTTCTAGTATGTAATCAAAATTACCCACCTGGCTAAAGTCTGAGAAACTCAGGTGTTGGTGGTACACACCTTTAATCCCAGCACTCAAGAGGCAGAGGCAGGTGAATATCTGAGTTCAGTGCCAGTCTGATCTACAGAGTGATTTCCACAAAAAGCAGGGCTACCCAGAGAAACCCTGTCTCAAAAAATAATCCTGTGTGTGTGTATGTGTGTGTGAGAGAGAAACTTTTTCCAACAACATTTTTCTTTTCCATAAAAGAAACCATATTAGCCCTTCTCAAGCACAAATGTCAAGGTTTCAATGTCCTCTGATCAAGCAGAATGAGACAAAGAATTTAGGTTATGAAGAGAACCTAAGCAACTATGAAGACATGTCATTTGCTGCTTTTCTGTTTTATCTATACTAAGACTAGCAATGTTCATTTGACTAGGTTAGTCAGAAAGCATAGACTTTGATGAATGACTTAAGTATTGATCAAAAGGTAACGCAATTTTTCTGGTATAGAAAAGAGTTTGAGGGGCTCAACTCAGTCTGCAGAGATGGAGGTTGAGAGTATTGATGAACTTTCTTCATATAGCCATCCCTAGCAGAGTATCAAAATTCATTTACAAATCTGCATGAAGTTGCATGTTCCAGACACTTCTAATTAAATGTGTTGTAGTCCACATGTTTAAGATATTGAGCAAGATTAACAGAGTGATGGAAAGAAGAAAGGAAAGCTTTCCATGTCCAGCCTTGTTCATATCTCATGAAGAGCAGAAACAACATTGCTTCCCAATGTACTTCAAGAGCCACACTCATTTGATTCACTAGATACCATGATAGGGTTTCTCATCCAAAATCTATTGACAGGTCAAATGAACCTGTACTTTAAATTGATTCCTAATCAATTTCCACAGAATCCCACCTTATATTGCTGGCAGGTTATACTCATTTATAGTTTTCCAAAATCTCCACAGACAGTATCTTCACAAATATTATATTAAAATCAACAATCTGGAAACAGTGATTAGCCTTCTCATCAGGACAGCACTTGTATCTTTTGTTGACAGCAGCAGCTCAAGGTAACAAATATGAATGGGCAAGAAGCAGAGCTGGTGGAATGGCTTGAGTTGCTCTCAGGAGTTGAAAGCACTTGCTGCTCTTCCAGAGGACCCAAGTTTGGTTCCCGGCACTTACATGGTAGCTCAAAATAATTTGTAACTATAATTTCAGAGGATCCAGCTCCCTCTTCTGGCCGTCACAATCACCAAGCATGCATGTGTTACACATACATACATGAAGGAAATATCTACAGATATAAAATACAAATTATATATATACATATATATATATATATATATATATATATATATATATTTTTTTTTTTTTTTAATGGGCAAGATCCTTAAGAATTAGACTGATATCTTGGGACAATTTTTTTCCTAATTCTGTTTCTTAGAATAGTCACAGACAAAACCAAAGTTACCCAATTATATAACAATATTATATAATTTACAAGGCTGTATGCATATCTAAGGATATATATACCCAACATTTGGGCATATACTGCAGGGTGTTCAGGACTGAGAGCAGTCCTCCAAGGTAAAAAATAACTGATGAGTAGGCATGGATCTCTACACAACTAATGAAAAACAATGCCTTATAAATTAAGCAGCATAAGTAACTCAGTATTTTGAAATGAATTCTGAAACCCACTTCATAAGCAGAGGAAAAAACAAAAGAACAGAATCATTTTTAAACTGTTAAAGCAACTTTCTCAGGTAACTCAATTAAATTGCTATTTGCCAATTAAGGCTTATCCTGGGCCAGAAACAATATATTCCAGCTGCATCATTACTGTCTTTGAAATAATGCCCGTCAGTCCTGCAGCTAACACTAAAATTATTACCGCCTATTTTTAAAGCTAGCTAATTTATATTTAATAAGGTGTTAATGGAGTGTCTGAAATATTTCCAGTCTTTGGGTCTAATTTGATGTATCTTCAAGAAGCTTATGACAAGAACTTAGATGGGAAACATAAAGGTTTCTTAAATACATAAAGTGCACAAAGTACAACTTCTTTCAGATTTGGTTTTAATTCATTAAATATGCTTTGAATTGCATCCCTACTGCAATTTTGTAAGTTCTCCAAAAGACACAAATTTAAACAAGGGGAGGAGACTCCTGACAAGCACTGGGGGAAGAGAATCATTATAAAGGACTTTAAAGAAAGGATGGGCTACTTGAGGAAACCAGGAAATCATTTGTAGAGAAAATAAATGTGGTTTAAAATATGAGCCTGGAGAGATGGATCAGATTTCGGTAAGCTCAAATTTCAAGTCTACAGAAACTCCAGGTAGTTAAGAACCATATGAACAAAAACATAGCAAAAACAGTAAAAAGGTGTAATTTCTGAGTCCTGCAATGTAAGACTTCAGCCAATATCTCACTATAGTTGGCTTCTGTAAGAAAAACAAAAGTTAATGCAAGTCCCCCAGTGAAGAACTCAGCTTGGACACACAACTTTAACTTGGATGAGCAAGGAAGCAGATAGATGAAGAGGGCAAAGCTAAGAGCTGTCCTTACTGTAATGGAGCAGCAAAGAAGGACATCGGACAAGAAGGTAGCAAAGTGTCCATTAGAAACTACATATGAAATCTAATATATATCAAAGGCAAGCAAAGCACAAATGCTCCCCACACTGAAAGAATTTGAAAGAAAGAAAAAAATAAAGTAGGAAGAAAGAAAGACGGAAGGAATGGGAAGAAGGAAGAGAAGAAGGAAGGAAGGAAGGAAGGAAGGAAGGAAGGAAGGAAGGAAGGAAGGAAGGAAGGGAGGAAGGGAGGAAGGGAGAGAGGAGAGGAGAGGAGAGGAGAGGAGAGGAGAAGAGAGGAGAAGAGAGGAGAAGAGAGGAGAAGAGAGGAGAGGAGAGGAGAAGAGAGGAGAAGAGAGGAGAGGAGAGGAGACTAAAATAATCAACAGGACTAGAGAAGGCTGAGTGCTTGCTTCCAGAGGACCAAGTTCATTTGCAGCACCCACAACAGGCGGCTCATAGCCACCTATAACTCCAATGTTAAAGGATCCAACACCTTCTTCAGGCCTCCCTGGGTATACACACACACAAAGAAGCACACATATACAATTTTTTAAATAAAAATAAAATACTTTAGGTGGACAGATTTTCGTATGTTTATCCTATCTTATAGGTCTAGGAGCAGCCTTGCCAGGACACAGAGGAGGACATTGCAGCCAGTCCTGATAAGACCTATAAGCTAGGGTCAGATGGAAGGAGAGAAGGACCTCCCCTATAAATGAACTTAGAGAGGGGCATGGGAGGAGAAAAGGGAGGGAGGGTGGGATTGGGAGGGAATGAGGGAGGGGCCTACAGCTGGGATGCAAAGCGAATAAAATGTAATTAATGTAAAAAATAAAAATTTAATTAAAAAAATAAAATACTTTTGTTTAATTGACAATCCACTAGACCATGGACAAAAGATACAAAAGTTCACAGAAGAAATGGAAGTAGCCCCTAGACATAACAAAAGATGCTTACCTGTTCTTATTAAATGAGTGTAAGCCGAATCTACGCTGCAATACTCTTTGTTACAAATTCGAGAGAGCAACTTCAGACTGACGGTTCATC
Source organism: Psammomys obesus (assembly GCF_907164565.1). Lineage (NCBI taxonomy): Eukaryota > Metazoa > Chordata > Mammalia > Rodentia > Muridae > Psammomys > Psammomys obesus. The sequence continues at coordinate 17,515,530 of NW_026596040.1, forward strand.
TTACTGCTTGCAAGCCCCTGGTAAGTGGTGCTACAAGGAGCACACTGAGACAGGACTCCATGGAAAGTAATTAGAAACTGTCTAGAACCCTCACAGCACCTATGTGCTTCACTCTGCAAGCTCCCCTGGGCCCAGGTTACTTGGCTCTGTTGGTCTTCTTGTAAAGCTTTTGTCCCCTCCAGTTCTTTCTATCTTTCATCTCACCCCTCCACAAGGCTCTCCACACTCTGCCTAATGTTTGGCTGTGGGTCTCAGCATCTGTTTCTGTCCTGGGTGGAGCCTCTCAAAGGACAGCTTTGCTAAGCTCCGGTCTGCAAGCATAGCAGATTGTCATTACAGTATCAGGGGTTGGCTATCTCTCATGGGGTGGTTCTCAGGTTGGGTCAGGCATTGGTTGGATATTCCCTCAATCTCTGCTCTACCTTTATCTCCATACATCTTGTTGGCAGGATAAATTTTGGGTCAAAGTTTTTGTGGGTGGGTTGATGTTTCCCTCCCTCCACTAGGAGTCCAGTCTGGTTAGAGGGTGGCCCCTTCAGTCTCCATGACCCCCAATTCCAGGAGTCTCTGCTAGAGTCACCTTCATCCTCTCCCAGGTGTATCAGAGATGCTCCTACCCACAGTTTCTCTTCTCTCTGCAAGCCCTCTATCCTCCCTCTTCCCTCCCCCATATCCAATCCCCACCTTCATTTCCCTGTACTCCCTCTTCAATCCTGCTCCCTCTCCTCAACCACTCTGCTGTTTGTTCTAGTTCCCCTTCTGAGAGAGATTCAAGTAACCTTCCTTGTGCTCTCCTTGCCCTTAGCTTCTTTGGGTCTGTGAACTGTAGTGTGGTTGTCCTGTACTAGGGCTAATATCTGCTTATAAGTGAGTACACACAGACTGGACCTAGGCATGTACCCAGTGGGCAGCTTGGTCTTCATGTAGGTCCCCTAATAAGGGTGGGGGGGGGAGGATGGAGGGGTCTCTGACATGGACTGTTTCCTGCTTTTTAATCACCTCCCCCTGGCAGGGCTGCCTTGCCAAGCCACAGTGGACGAGGATGTACTCAGTCCAATATGGCTTGATGTTCTGGGGTGTTAGTGGGGGGCTCCCCTTTTCTGAGAAGTAAGGGAGGTAGATATGTAAGGCAAAGAAGAAGGGAGGGAAGGACTGGGAGGAAAGGAGGAAAAGGTCTATGATTGGGATGTAAAGTAGATAAATAATTTTAAAAAATAAAGCACCTATATGACTTTCCTTATATATTGTTACCACATAGCTCTCCTGTAGGGCTAACTGACAGATCTCAGGCAATCTGGGGGGACAGAGGACAGGCTGAACTCACTCCAAGTGATCGAAAGGCATGGGCTTTAACGCAGGTGCGCTGACATCACCGGGACTATTTTTAAGTCTCTATGCATCAGAGACGCACACTGAATAGCTTATGACCCAGGTGATGTACAGTTTTAGGTTTGCTTTAGCTCCCTGGAAAGCAAACCATCAGGAGATACCTAATCAGCCCAGCAAAGCACTGGCTGTGACAGGAGCTGGCAAGGGTAAACAGGAATTCATTGCATGTTTTAGACTTCTGTATATGCTCGAAATTTTTCAATATTAAAAATGTTCTGAAAATGGCATTACCTACAGTATGAAAGTGTCACCTCAGTACCGTGTCTCTGAAAAAAAAATTGAAAATGATGGATTACACATCATTCCCCAATCCTGAAAAAGTACATGTTTAAAAAGACATACGACAGGAAAATTCTAATGAGAGAACACTGAATTGAAAACACTGGACCTGATGATGAAAGCTGATAATTCCAGCTAGTCTAGAAAATGAATGGGGTCCTTGGCCCTAGGTTTAACACAACAACAACAACAAAAAAAGAGGGCACAAGGTATTACCTTTAACAACAATGACAGTAGGAGTAAAACTGAGCTCTACTGCAGACAGAAAACGTCCAGAAAAAGCTATGAAGCCTTGTTCTTCCTGCAAGAAGCCTAAAAAACTGAGTGTGCAAGCAGACAGAACACAGTGCAGGCTCTGGTTCAGCCACAGAGCTTGGGATGCGCCAGGCATGTCTGCTTTACAAATGAGCAGCAAGCTGAAGGGAGTCCTTAAGCCAGCAATAAACACGTGACCAGACACAGCCTTCAGTGCAAATCTGCCTCTGGTTACTGCAAGGAAGTAATTGATTACTGCAGGCTACAGGGGGAAGTTGGCACAGACTTGCTCCACATGGCTCCTTTTGTGAACTATCTCCAGATGTTAGCTCGAACGTCTGAGCAACATCAAAATGTCACAGAGGCCCAAAGCATCCATTGAATAAACCTGTAGTAAGTTTAAGGGCAAAGATTAGTGTCAGGGCAGAACTCTGGGATCTCCCCACTGCAAAGATAAACTCCTTCGTCTGACTCTAAGAACCCCAAGACCAGAAAGCTCATCTTCCATCTATTTATTCAACAAATATTTACTGGGACTCTGTTAGACTCCCTGAGAGGTGCCAGAGATGAGACAGTCGATGTTGTGTGAGAAGAGTTAGGACTGAACAGAGGGCAGCCTCACTTCCGGTGAGAAGGACCGCTCACACTTCAGGAGGCTTTCCACGAGCGAGCTCAGAAGCAGATGGTCAATGGGCCTACTGCATCATGAGGTAGTTTCGAGGAGAGAGCACTTAGGAGCAAAGCAACTGAAACTTGTCAACTTCCAATTGAGGAAATAATCATTTGCCAGAAAACAGAATTGTGGCACAGAGACATAGAAAGAAGAGAAAAGCTCCGTAGAAAAAGATAATCGGATCCGAAAGGAAGCTGGAGGAGAACAGGACTGCCCTACAACAGGGTGTGAGACAGGCTCCTTGAGAGATTGCAGACACACTTCAGCCATCAGACCAGGCAGTGGTCATAGCCAGAGCCTCCTCCTCCCTATCCTTCTGGGTCATACTCTATTTTTACCCTATACCTTTTTGTCTCTCCTCATTCGCCCCCTTTTTTCTTCTTCCTCTCCAAAAAACCACAGACACTCGGGGTTTGCAAGTTTCCTGTGGCCCAGCCTCTTGAGGAGGGACTGTTCCGCATCATCTGATAGAACATCTCTACCTCCCTCTTCAGTCTGCTTTTACCGAATCCTTATCTCCCCCATGACGCTTTTTCTGCTACCAATTCCCTTTTCTGTTCATATTCTCTCATCGGCCTCCTCTCTGTCGTCCACATAGTAATCACTAGTGTTATGGTTTATTCTCTCTTTTTTTCTTTCCATTAATACACATGGTGACTAATGAATACACACTATAACAGTGCCCTTTGCTTTCCAAAGCTGGTTCTTAGGAAGTGACTTTTTTGTGACTGACTATTATTCCCTTCTCCTGGAGGGTCTGCCTGTGGATAGAGACTGTTGATGAAAACAGTGTTGCACTTTGAGAAGAGAACTGGTGATAAAGCCTGGTGTCATTAATACTAGTCCAATAAACAAAATGATGCTGCCACCAGCCTCTTTAACAAAGAGTACTAAGAAAACTGGATACCTATCTGTACAAAAATGAAAATAGAGCCTTATCTCTCATCTAAACAAAAACAACACTAAATGGATCAAAGATCTTAATATAACATCTGAAACTAGTTAAAGAAAAACATAAGGGGAATGTTCTAGAATATATAGGCATAGACAAGAACTATCTAGGCAGGAATTTTCTGGCCACTCGGGAAAGAGCAGCAACAGTGACAAAGGGGACCTCATGAAGTTAAAAAGCTTCTGCAGAGCAAAAGAAGCTGTAAATAGAATGAAGAGGCAGCCTATAGGAAGGAAGAAAACCTTTACCATCTACACATCTACAGAGGATTAAGATCTGAAATACACAAGGAATTCAGGGGTGGAAGAGGAAAGAGGAAGAAAGGAAGAAAAAGAAAGAACAAAAGAAAGGAAAAGATGGCCAATAAATATTTTTTTAAAAGTGCTCAATATTCTTAGGTATCAGAAAAATGCAAATTAAAACTATTGTAAGATTATATCTCATTCTTGTTATCATGGCTATCACCAAGGACGGGAAAAAAAGACAGCAATGGTGGCTGGAATGTGAATAAAGAAAACCCCTTATTAAATGTAAACAGGCCTAGCCACTGTGGAAATCAGTGTGGAGATGTTTCAGAAAACTAAAAAATAGAGTTACCATGTGACTGAGCTATAACACTCCTGGGCATATACCAAAATGACTCTGTATCCTAACATGGAGGTGCTTCGACATCCATATTTATTGCTGTTCAGTCAAAAGCAAGGAAATACGATCAGCCTACACCATCCACCATCAGATGAGTGGATAATGATAGTAAAATGTATGTATACATTGTAATTTTATTCAGCTGTAAAGAAAACTAAGGCGCAGCAAGATAGGCACAACATGCTCTCTCCAATATGCAGATTTTAGCTTCTAATTTTCATAGATGTAAATTTACATGGGAGTGAGAATGTATAGAGCCCAGAAAACTTATACATGTGACACACAAGAGAAAAGGGACACTTTTCGTATGTAAGGGGTCATAGAGGCCATGTGGTATGAAAGTGGAAGGGAGAATAGTAGGGGTGGAAATGTTCAAAAGAAAGAGATTACTTGAGAGATGGCTCACTGATTAATGGCACTGGTCCTGAGTTCAATCCCCAGCACCCACACGGAGGCTTACAACTATCTATAAGTGTAGTGCCATGGGATCCAATGCCCTCTTCTAATGAGGAGATGTACATGCAGACAAAACACCCATATACCATACACATAAAATAATAAACAAATAAATCTTTTTTTTTAAAGGAGTGGAGAAGAAGGGGAGGCAAAGAGACGGGAGGGACAAGGGTCCACCAAAACTAAAGTCACATAAGACAGCATAAAGAAACTAGGTATCTCGTGAGCTGATCAAAAAGTAAAATTTGAAAAAAAAAAAAAAAAGAAACTTTAAACAATACCCAGGGTGAGTGAATGAAGCTGCTGCCAGAAGACACGGATTATTAAACGAAAATACTAATGCCAAGAGTGGGCTACCTAGGAGACGATCAGGGAGACCCCTGATCTGACCCCCCACCCCAAACAACACAGACAATTGTCATTGCTGTTAGCTGCCCACCAAAACTAGACAGTGAGAGTCTAGTTTTTAGGACACCACACACTCCGGTCGCACGACATGGAGAAACCAAACGGGACCACGCTGGAAGCTTCCTCCCTATTGACTAGCCAAAAGGCTGCTAGGGAGGACTGCCAATGAGTGTCTCACTCAACTGTGGCCCCTGCAAAGGTCACAAAGGTCGGCAGTAACTGCAAAGACTCGTGACTGATAAAAAGCGTTCAGCCTTGGTTAATTAGTTAAATGTTCAATCATACATGAGACATCTATGTCCCCCTGCCACGGCTCAGGAAACCCCATGGAAAGGGGACATGCAGGATGTCTAATAAGAGCCTAAAGAACAGGAAGAATGTCATGAAATGCTGTCACGTTCTTGAACTCGCAGCAGCTGTGATTTCTAGCTCAGGATGGGTCCTTTCAACAACCTGTCATGGAACAGTGCCTAGAGGCCCACCTTCTAAAGATTTACGCACAGCTGATGGCTGAGGAGAGACAGAGGGACATTTCCTATAGGAGTATAGCCTGGTAAAATGCCCTGTAAGCAAGCACAAAGTTGGAAGGAGAAGGGTGACTAATTAGGAAGAGCTAGGACACCAGCGGGAGGGGAAGGGGCCTTTCATGATGTATAAAAATGCACTAATGAAGCCCGTTATTATGTATGAAACATGTGAAAAGTATTTTTAAAATAAGTTTTCAATAACATATTAGCAAGATATCACTCACAGATCTACTGTCAAACCTTACCCAAGACCACAGGGATGAAGCGTGTGTCAGGAAAACACAAATGACCTCACTTCCGTGGTTTTATAAATATAACATGTGCTCGCAGCTTTGGGGGGTTGCTGTTTATTGAAAACTACCACTTTTTTTTTTAACTACCACTATTTAATCCAAGTGGGAGAACTGTTTCTTCTTACCTTGGTCAAAATGGTGAAAGCAACAGACATCAAAGGTCCCAACCTCTTCTCCAAAATGAAGCTCTGAAATCGGACCACCATGCTTTCTGGTAAGAGCAGCAGGGCTTTGGCATGTAGAAAAGGAAAAGCAAGGGGGGAAATTATAGAACTCTACAAAGCCATTTCCTTAGAAGGCCACCCTAGGGTTAATCGTGGGCAGGAAACACATAGGTTTTATTCTTTGACCTCCTCTGTTCCCCAGCTTAAGGAACACAGCCTCTTAATTGTGTCCTGCTTCACTTCAAACTGTGGTTGCATTGACAGGCAATACCTGCTCCTGACGGAGGAGGGCAGTGTGGAGCTTCTGGATGGAATAGTATATGCCCTACCATCTTTAGGTTGACTGTAACAATCAGGAACACAAACACAAATCCACAAATACAACTTCAGAGGAAAAATTTTTTGACTTTTGAAGATTACAAATATGAAAAGAAAGCACCCCTGTGAAAAACAGAGACAAGAGTGAGGATTTTGAAGAAGCTGTACAGTGAGGACTGCAGAATTAGCTCCCAGTTCTGAAAGAATTTGTTGCTGCTCAACACCTGTCTAGATTCGCTGTGTGGATGTCGTGTGTGTCCACTCTTTGTTTATTTCACTTCATAAGTTCCTGTTCGGTTAATTAATGCTTTGAAATTAGACACGAAATTTTCTTATCAATTCATTTTGAAAATATATTCTGACTTGTTAATCTTGCTCATTTTTAACAGACACTTTCTATAGTTTATATCACAAAGAATGACAAGGGCAATTATCATTAAAAACTGAGCAGAGCAAAGCTACTGTAATGAGCAGTGCTGCAGTTCACTCACCCAGATGCTAGTTGATGGAGGAAGAAAATGAACCTACCTTTCTCTTCTGGAGAGCAAAGCAATTACAACTTGTAAAGTCATATGGAGAAATTGTCATTTAAAAGGAAACGGAGAGAATGGTAGGCATAAAGAAATACAAAAGAGAACGATTCTGCACAAAAGATAATTTACTTTATCAAAACTTCCCATTGTGGGTAGAAAAACAGTTGCCAGAAGTGTCATAAAGTACAGCAATATTTTTTTGAGGAAAAATAATTTTCTCTTATTCACATTCAGAAAGTTGCTATCAGAAATACTATGGTGAGAAGTCTTTCTCTGAATGTAGAAAGCAGAGAACCACGGGTAAAGGATGGATGGAAGGATAATCCACACATATTCTAGAGTACATGCTTTCACAGAAAAGCAAGTGACCCCACAAACATACTCAGGCTTAAAGCCCAGAATTCAAGGAAGGAAGGAGGGAAGGATGGAAAGAAGGGAAGGATTATTTTATTTAGAGTGAGCACTCTGGAAGGACCAAGTGAGAAGGAGCCGCCCTCGTGGATGGCAAGGACACTTGGAAGCACTTCTGTTCCATCCAGTACACTGCCGGTGGTTCTATTACAACGCTGAATGAACATTAGCATGAAACTGCCAGCCAGGGTACTTAAGCTTCTCTTTGTAGCCCTGAAGCCCAGTCACTTCTATTATTAAAATATTATTATTAAGTATTAAATCCCTTCTGTTGTCTTCTCGGTGACTTGGCAAGGACACCACTTACCCGTCAAATATGCTGTGGGTTCAGGCAGTGATTATAAATGCTCTGGAGCTGAGTATTAAATATTACAGAGTACAGCACCAGCCAGAGTCTGGCCAACCCTGCTAACACAGGTTCCCCACTGCTGTGATCACAAATCATGTCACTTTCCCTGGTATTAGGATTGCCAAAGGAGAATCCCAGAGATCTCTCCCTGTTTCCCATATTTAGGGGACACTGTATCTTCCTACAGTAGCTGTGATAATGATGGCACAGTGGATGCATAGAATACAAATTCTTTAGGAAGGAATCTAGGTCTTACATACAAATCCATTCATATTCTCTTCCCTCTCCACGTTGTCCCCCCTCCAGACTTCCTTCTCCCTTTCCTTTTTGCTTTTGTTTCAATGCTGTTTTACACATACTTATTCTTAACTTTAGTTTCTCAATTTGAATATAAAAGATGATGTCACACTTACGCACAGGACGTGTTTCAGAATGTTCAATCACACTGGGGAGCTTTGAGCCGAAGGATTGTGATGCCGACGTGATTACTTAGCTCAATGCTTGCCAGATGTTTGAATCCCCTCCCAAAGCATGCTCGGCTCCCGTGCACTATCCTAGCAGCCTGCTCCATTCACAAACTTCCAATTGTTTCAAAGTTATGCTGTATACTAAATTAATATCTGCCTCCGTGTAGGTTTCTTCCCCCAATTAAAGTTCGGCACTTTGGAATCACGTAAATATCCACCTCTTGCCTTTGTCTCCAGCTCTTTAAGTATCTAATAGCAGTTATCTGCCTCACCAAAACTCCACAAAGACTAGGACTTCTTCACAGTTTTGCAGCTAACAGCTCTGAGAAACTTTGCTTGGACCTTTCAGAGCATAGCCCAGCTTGGATGACCCCGGGGAATTTTCAAAGACAGGATTTCATTTGGAGAGTAAAATGTTCTTTGCTGGGGTGCATTCAAATAAGTAAACTTAGGAGAAATGCACAGAAGTTTCTAGATGGGTCAAGACAATAGGCTCAGAGACCATCACAAAGAGGAGGAAGCAAACGCTCTGCAGTCTGGAGCAGGGACACGACTGTGAGGCAACAGAACTGCAGGATAGATAGGTGATGTGAGCATATGAAGGACATAGAGCACGATAATGGCTTGAATGCAGAAAAATAATCAATACAAGCTAAGCATGTCTAAGATGCTTGATGTTCTGTTGTTTTCTGGGGCTTCTAGACACCACGACAGCCTTTACTTGGCCAATCATTCATAGAGTGTTTATAAAGTGCCTCCCATTGGGGTCGGGGGGTAGGGCACTGCCCTTGGAACCAGAAACTCAGTGCTAAGGAAGCTTGACAAGGTCCTTGTGCTCTAGGAACTAATGTCACAATGAAGAACACAGGCAGCCCCCCAAGTGAGTGATCCAGGTCAGCAACAATGACAGTATTTTGCAGGTAAATAAAGCCATTTACCACCTATGTTTTCTTAGATCACCTTAGCTTTCTATCCTCCATTTTTTCAAGATGCATTGCTCTATCTATGTTTGTGTATGATATAATATTGCATCTTACAAAATACAATGTTACTCAACAAGACATGAGTCTTTTATTTATATCCTTCATTATCAGCTGCTTTGTCCTTTTGCTTGCTTGCTTGTTAGAAGTTTAGTCCCAGCAATAACATGAGAGAAAGAAAGTTTTGGAGGGACCTTATTGATCCTCCATTCGATCTATTTTGCAGTTCAATAACCCCTTTGTAAGGAATCTAACACGGGTAGATATGAGGGTCTGTGCAGAGGTCACACAGATGCGTCTGAAACCATGCTTCCTCGCATGCTATTACCAGTGAAGCAAGTCTGATCCCAGCGCTAAGCATCCCAGGCTCCAATTTTCAGATGGGAATATGACAGACACTGCCCTCCCCCTCCCCACCATGGAAACCCTGATCCTGCAGCACAACCTTCTGGACCAGGGATTCAGAGAGATGTGAAGAAGCTGGGGAAACTGGTATTTGGCTCTAGCAGTTCTGTTCTTCCCACAGACAAAAACGCTTCCAAGGCTGCACTTATCCATAAAAGGCTCCATCCTCAACTCCTTTTTCTCCTCTTTCTCTTTACTTCCCACCCCCTCGTTACCCCCAACTCATCTCCAAGAACCTCCTCCTGACTCCTTTTGTGAATGTATTACCTTACCTTCTGCTGCTCTGTAGTTCTTCCATTTTTTTGCCAGTGGCTTTTGGTGCCTGTTGAGTTAATGAAACACTCCAGAAGGTAAGAGATACCTGACTCAGGATCCACTGAGGGGGAAGACATTGCTTCTGCTTCTTCCAGAAAACCTAAAGAGAAAAGTTTCTTGACACACACACACACACACACACACACACACACACACAAACAAACACTTTTTTAAAAACACAAACTTACATATTTCCATTGGAAATTCATATTACTTTGGTTAAAATAAGTTATACTACATTCTTTGTAAGCATGGTGGTTTGAATGTAAATAGTTGGAAAACTTGGTCTCCACTAGACAAACTATTTGGAAGTTTGGAGTTGTGGCCTTATTGAGGGTGTCATTGTGGGTGGGCTTTGAGGCTTTCAAAAGACTCATGCAATTCCCACAGTGCCCTCTGCCTCCTGCTATGGATTAAGATGTGACTTTTCAGCCATTCCTAATGCCATGACTTTACTTCACTATCCTGGACTCTAACCTTCTGGAACCATAAGTCCAATTAAATGCTTCCCTTTATAAGTTACCTGGTTGTAGAGTTTTGTCACAGCAATAGAACAGTAGATAAGACTGTAAAGTAATACACTTCATGACCTAACATCTCCCTTGGCCCTTCTCAATCCTTGAACCTTCTATAGTCTGCATTCTGTGGACCAAATTGCTTCTCCATTGCTGGGAATGCAAACTGTGCAACCACTTTTGAAATCAACATGGCACCGTCTCAGAAAATTAGGAATAGTTCTTCCTCAAGGCTCAGCTATGCCACTCCTGAGCATATACCCAAAAGATGCTCCACCATATAACAAGGACACTTGCTCAACTTTGTTCTTAACAGCTTGATTTGTAATAGCCAGAAACTGGAAACAACCCAGATCTCTCTCAACCAAAGACTGGATAGAGAAATTGTGGCATTTTATTTACACAATGGTATACTACACAGCTATTAGAAACAAGAAAATCATGAAATTTGCAGGCAAATAGATAGAACTAGAAAAGATCATCCTGAGTGAGGTAACTCAGAGATCCAGAAAAACACACATGACAGGAGCCTAGCATGACTGTCCTCTGAGAGGCTCCACCCATCAGTGGAACAAAGCAGATGCTAAGATCCACAGCCAAACATCAGGCAGACCTAGAGGAGGAGTGTGGGGAAGGATAGAAGGTCCTGAGGAGATGGAAAGAACCCCACAAAGAGACCAACAGTGTCAACTACCCTAGGCCCATAGGGGCTTATAGAGACTGAAGCACCAACCAAAGAGTATGCATGGACTGGACTTAGGATCACAAAACATATGTAACCGATGGGCATCTTGGTCCTCAGGTAGGTCCCCTAACAACACTCCCCTACTTCAACTTAAGCTCTACCCTTAGTCTCCCTTTCATTAATTTTCCTGCTTGCGTTTGAAGATGGGTGCTCTATTTTTTCAATATAAAAGGCAGCTACAATTCAACTCAAGAGCAATTGACTATCTTGTAGTAATAAGGTTCATTGACCTCACCACAGGAAAGGCATCTCTGCCCAGGTACAAGTCAGTTAAGATAGCCTGGAATTCCCAGTCAAGTCTTTTACTCTGCTCTGCTCATGAAGAATGTATGTTCAGATGCAGGGAGAAAAAAAAACAAAAAACTTTTTTTTTTTTTTTGTCTCTTGTTGCTCACATTTAATTTGCGCTTTTTAAAATGATAAACTTGTTTACAGAAAATAAAATCAATGTAACAGAGCAGCTGGAAATCAAGAGAGCTGTGTCCTGGATCTGGAGAGATGGCCCGGTGGTTAGGAGTACCTACCGTTCTTTCAGGGGACCCAAGTTCAATTCCCAGCTCTCATGTCAAGCAACTCAAACCTTTAGCTCCAGCTCCATAGGAATTGATGCCCTTTTCTGGCCTTTGCAGGTATCTGCATTCACCTGCATAGACACATATGCACATTTTTTTAAAAGAGGAAGTTCTATATGTTCTCTGTAAAATCAAACTGAGAAAGGGGGCTAGTCCAAACCTATGTATTATTTAGCGTGTTCTTTCTATCATCTCCACAGCTTTTTAACCAATGTCAAAGAAATTACATAAAAAGTAAACATTTCCCTAAAATGCACATTTCTTCTTCCTTGTCAAGAGTGTTAAAAACAAGTCTTATACTTTCAGCAGATAAATAATCATCCCAAGGGACAGAAAATACTCTTGACATTTTTACAGTAACACGTTGTTAATATAACTTACCGTAGCTGAAAGCATGTAGAATACACTTATCATGCAGGCTGAATGAAGGTTATGTGTGGTTTGTGTTTTATTCTTAATCAAACGCTAAGTTTCCTGGCAAATCTTCGACTTGACATAAGAACTCATGAGCTCTACGATTCTCAGGGGAAGAAAAGCCATTGGCAAAGTTCTCTTCTCTGGATAAATCCCATATCAAGTAGAATGAGAAGTCGATAAGAAAGAAAAAAGAAAAAAATATTACAATCTTTCTGTGGGATAATGTCTGCAAAGTGCCACCCTGGAAGCCTCAGAAACATGATTGTACCACAGCTGACTAGCATTGCAGAAGCCCTATTACCTCAGCTGCCTGCAAATAAGCAACCGCGGAGATAGATGCCCTGCTCTCCAGAAAGACATCATTTCTTTCTCCGAGCCACTACTCGAAAAAACATGGGGAAAGAAATGCATATGTGTTTAAAAATACAGGCACCTGCCCAATTTATCTAAAATGTTTCCTTAGAATTTGAAGTGTGCTCTCCAATTAAAATGAAACTGGGGATTTCTCACATCACAGCTAAGGTTGGGCTGCACTTTCCTACTAAAATATTTACAGACTGAAGAATTGGAAGGAGGTGCCTTGTTTATTTAGTACCCATCAAGGCCCAAGACAAGTTTCCCAGCATAGCTGATCCCTCCCATCCTTCCATGAAGGAATATTTTGCAAAACATATTTGTTTTCTTTTTACTGTATTTTTTTATAATTTATTCACTTTATAGCCCAATTGTAGCCCCCTCCCTTGTCTCCTCCTGGTCCCACCCTCCCTTTCTCTTTCCCTCTATTCCCCTCTCCTATTTCTCAGAAACAGGGAGCCCTCTTCTCCTACCAGCTGATCCCAGTCTATCAAGTCTCATTAAGATTGCCTGCATCCTCTTCCTCTGTGTCCTGGCAAGGGCCTCTTACCAGGAGGAAATGATCAAAGAGCAGACAACAGAGTCCATGACAGAGACAGCCCCTGCTCTCTTTACTGGAGGACCCGTATGGAGACTGAGCAGTCTATCGACTACATCTGAGCGAGGGCTCTTCCTCTCCATGCGTGGTCCTTGGTTGGCTCATCAGCCTCTACAGGTCCCCCTGGGCTCAGATTTTTTGGCTCTGTTGGTCTTCTTATGAAGCTTCTGTCTCTTCCAGGTCCTTCTATTCCCCCATTCTTTCCTACTACTCCCTGTGCTATGCCCAAAGTTTGGCTGCGAGTCTCAGCATCTGCTTTGATCCTCTGATGGCTAGAGTCTTCCAGAGGACATCTATGGTAGCCTCCCATCCTGTTCCCTCTCTTTAACCACTTCCAGTGTCTATTCTAGTTGCCCTTCTTAATGAGAATTAAGCATCCTCCCTAGGGTCCTCCTTGTTATTTAGCTTATTTAGGTCTATGGATTGTAGTATGTTTATCCCATATTATGTGGCTAATATCCACTTATAAGTGAGTACCATGTATGTCTTTCTGGTTCTGGGATACTTCACTCAGAATGATCTTTTCTAGTTCCATCCATTTGCCTGCAAATTTCATTATTTCCTTGTTTTTAATAGCTGAATAGTATTCCATTGTGTAAATGTACAATTTCTGTATCCATTCTTTGGTTGAGGGACATTTAGGTTGTTTCCAGATTCTAGCTATTATAATTAAACCTGCTACGAACATAGTTGAGTAAATATCTTTGTTGTATGGTGGAGTATCTTATGGGTATTTTCCCAGGAGTGGTATAGCTGGGTCTTGAGGAAGCATCAGATTGATTTCCAAAGTGGTTGTACAAGTTTGCACTCCCAGAAGCAATGGAAGGAGGCTTCCCCTTTCTCCACATCCTCTGCAGCAAGTGCTGTCACTTGAGTTTTTGATCTTAGCCATTCTGATGGGTGTAGGATGGAATCTCAGAGTCAAAACATATTTGCTTAAAAGTCCAAAAGAATCATTCTTTATTAAAGGCTTTCCCATAGGTGTTCTTTAAAAACCAAACTTCCTGCTGAGTTTTGAATGAGTGGTATTTTGTTGTTGTTTTTCGTCTCTCTTTTTTATGATTTTTTTCCTCTTATTCTTCTCACATACATTAAATCCTGACCTGCAGTTTCCCCTCTGACCACTCTTCCCAGGCCTTCCCTTCCCACCTCCCCTCTCCCCTAGATCCACTTCTCCTCTTTTTCCCTTCAGAAAAGAGCAATCCTCCCAACTATATCAACCAAACGTGGCATGACGAGTCAAATCTATAACTTAATAGGCTCAAACCTATCAAGTCTCGACAAGGCAATCCAGGAGAAAAGAGGTCCCAAGAGCAGGCAAAAGAGTCAGAGATACCCCCCACTGTTAGGAGTCCTATAAGAACATCCAACTACACAATCACAACATATATGCAAAGGACCTAACTCTGACCCATACAGGCTCCCTGATTTTTGCTTCCGGCCCTGTGATTCCCTATGGGCCCTGCTTAGTTGAATCCTTCAGTTTGTAAAATGTAAGTTGACCACAATGATCTTGAATGCATCCGCAAACTAAAACAAGTCCCAGCCCTAAAAAGGGAAGATCTAAGAATTCGCCCCCTGGAAGCATGTAGTTCAGGCTCTTCCGTAGAATAAAACTAGCCTCAAACTTAATAACTACTGACTTGAATCATTTAATATGGCATGAAGCAGAACTCTTGATGTCTTCCATTTTCCTCCCACTTGTGATGGCTACTCCCAACAAAGCAGACATATAATCTATCTCTTTCATTGTTTTTATTTTATGTTCCAAGAAGAAACTACGCACTTCACTGACCTACTGCAAGGCTCATTGACTGACCAGAACTTCAGAGGTTGAAGAAAAGCTGGAAGTTTGCAAGTTCAGAGCCTAATTACTGTTAATCTTGGGATATCTGTATCCCCCTCCATAGTCATTCCTGTCTGCCCCCATGTCTGACCTAACACTCTGTGACCAACAGATAAAACCTTGGAATGTATCAACTTAACAAAACTATATTTTCCACCAATCAAAAGACTAAGACTGCATCTGATGCCTGTAGCTGAGATAATTTGTTTTCCTATGACCTCACACTTAGTGTTTGCACCAATGTATATGATGTTCTGTCACTATAAAAACTTTATGAAACTGCATCTTCATTGGAACGTGGAATTTTGGCATAACTTAAATCTGTGTTCCCAGGCCATGATCA
Source organism: Psammomys obesus (assembly GCF_907164565.1). Taxonomy (NCBI): domain Eukaryota; kingdom Metazoa; phylum Chordata; class Mammalia; order Rodentia; family Muridae; genus Psammomys; species Psammomys obesus. The sequence goes on from NW_026596040.1 coordinate 17,530,739, forward strand.
GTCATATTTGGATTCAGAATAAACTATCTTTTATCCTCTTTGAGATGAAGGCTGTGTTTTTGCATCTACACAATTGAACCTGGAATAGAGAATCTCAAATAGAGAAAAAGATGACCTACCGTTATCCCAAGGCTCCTATGATGGACCATGAAGCCTGCTCCTACTGTGCATCCCATGATCTTCCCCCCATTCCAGGCTTTTTTGTATTGTCCTGCATCTCCCCACAGTCTCCTTTCCATGCTTCTCCTATTCCTTTGACTGCTACTTCAATTCATTCTGTCAACATGGCATTCTTGATGTCAGCATCCATACTAGAACATCCTGTGTCACCTTCTTCTTGCATAGTGTTTTTTTCAGGGTTTAACTTTTTGGGATTATTGGAATCAGTTTGTTTCTCTGTTGTTGGGATAAACCCCTAACCAAAACATAGCTGGAGAAGGAAAGGATTTATCGTGGTTTACAATGTATACGCTGAGGGAAACCAGGCAGGAATTCAAGGAAGGAACCTGGAAGCAAGAACTGAAGCAAATCTCTTTTCTAATACCACCAGGACTGTTGGTCCAAAGATGGCACCATGCAAAGTGGTCTGGGCCCTGAAACATCAGTCAGCCATCAAGAAAATGTCCCAAAGATATACCCGCTGAAGATATATCTGCTGGCCGACCTGGTGGAAACAATTGTCTAATTGTTCCCTTCTCCCAAGTGACTCTAATTTGTTTTAAGTTGACAATAGATAGATAGATAGATAGATAGATAGATAGATAGATAGATAGATA
>NW_026596040.1:17531524-17578062 GCF_907164565.1 Psammomys obesus
GATAGATAGATAGATAGATAGATAGATAGATAGATAGATAGATAGATAGATAAAGTAATAATAAGTAATAATAAACCAGAACACTATCATCTGCTTTTAGGATTGATGATACAGGCTATACATGGTTTGTCCATGATTGTGTCCTATTGCATGGGGTCACACAAAGCACACTAAATAAATGAGCCTAGACTTTCATCAGATTTCTTATTTCTATTATTTCTTTCATTAATCTTTAAAAAATATATTACCAGCAACAGCTCTCCAACATTACCCCGCTGTCAACATCTATTCCTTGCTGAACTGTCTATTTTCTGTATCTACAGCTCTACTAAGCCAGTGCCCCAAAGTTGGCCAGTAATTCTCTCGTAATGGACAAATTCAGTGGCTTCCTCAAGCATCATGCCCTTTAAGTCAATTCCTTGAATGAACATTGCTGACCCATGCCCCTTCCTTGTCTCATCCCAATTCATTGTTTTGACTTTCCTGCCCTCTCTACTCCTCTACGTATCTCATCAACAGGATCACCTTCCTCCCCTTTCCAGCTCTTCCTTCTGACCCCTCCATGTCTTAACATTTTCTCCACTGCCAACTTTGAGGCTCTTTGCTCTCAGGTATTCATTTAGTCAATGCCTAAGCTTCGCTACAAGCTCTGTTGAAGTCTAACTCTCAGGTCATTTCAATTTGCTTCCTGGCTAGTCTGTTCTAAACCACTGCCTTTCAAACAAGTCCAGCCACATGGCTTCAGTGTAAACACGGCAAAGAGAAACAAATAAACCTTACTTTCTGCTGCATCACAGAAACCAATACAAAAGCCAGGACAAGCCCCTCAAGGATATTGGGCTACTGACCCCTGTCTGACATAACTGACTGTTTCACTGTTACCTAAAAACTTCTGAGATTTCTATACTTCACATACAAGCTATACCCTGTCCTAAGCCAAGAATACCCAAGCTAAAGCAGAGAAACAGATTCTTGTTTCTCATTTTGTCTCCATTGGTACCTTTTTCTCCGTGGATAATACAAGACAAGTATGCTGTTGATTGAACCAAAAGTTTCATCAAAGATACTTATTTAGAAATAGTCAGTACAAGATACAATGGACCTATACCTAGATGCCTTTTAAAAATACATAAAGCATTACTGATCAGTTTCAAAGCTCAACAACAGGACCAATGAGTTGAATCAAGAATATTTATACCTTCTGTTTTCAATGAAAGATTAAATACTTGCAATATAGCTTTAAAGAGTTGTTGAATCATAAAATGCTCAAATCATTCGAAAACATCAGCAAATTTAAATTATTGCTTTATAAATTTCAGTAGAATACAGAGCATTGAAAAAAGGAGAAACAGATTACATTATATCAAAACTTCAGCCACAAGATGATTTAGCATTTTTTGGCATAAAAACTAGAAAGCACCCGAGACCCCGCCAGCACAGGATGGCATAAGCTGCAGCATATCCGCAGGATGAAAGGTGTTTCTAGCATTAAAATTGACACTTGGAGTATATTTTATAATACAAAAATATTTTTAACAAAGAAATAGAATATATCAGGTACCCTTCCATTGTTTTGATAAAAAGTACCATGAAGAAAAGCAATTTTAAAAAGAAAGAGTTTATTTAGGTTTACAGTTTCATAGTGAAAGTCTGTAATGGTCAGAGAAGGAGGTAAAAGGAACAAGAAGCAAGATTCTATGACACACTATCTGGGGTCAAATATTTGAGCCTATGAGGCATACTTCTCAATCAAAGCATCACAATATGATCATCCATTGTGTATTTTATATGTGGTACATATACATAGACATTCTGTAAGAAAACACATTAGAAGTATAATAGTCATTTCATGGACTATGCACATTAACATTCATAGGATTATACAAAATTATCTATAGACTTACTTTTTCCAGAAAAGAACGTGTTTTTAATGCTGTCTGTAGAAAAAAAAAAAAAACAATGAGGCTAGTTCTCTTTGAAAAAAAATGAGGAAAGGATAGAGATGAATAAATATGAAGACTAATTAAAATTACAGACATAGAGTAACACTTGGAATCTTATTCCAAAAAAAATATTATTTTTATTGTGTAAATAATGTTCCCTAGCTTCCCTACATCAGGATTTGAGCAAGATTTTTTTTCCTGGGAAATCAAAGTAAAAGTAGTCAAGTAACAATGAAAGCAAAAAGGAGAAAGAAAAAAAAAATGAAGCCCACTTCAGGAAAGTGAACAAAAGACAGCTCAAATTTGACAAAAATGAACGTAGCTCCCAAGGAAACGTTTCCACAGACAAGGCTCTTTGTCCTGACTGCTGGGAAGTCTCCCCTCGGTGAGAGAGAACAGACTCTCATTTTACAGAATATTAATACCTATGCGCAGTGCCCACCCCCAAACTTATCTAGCTGAACAAAACTGGTTCTCAACACTAGATGACAGGTTTTCCTTTTGTTGTTGACATGTTTTTGTGGTGCTGGTCCCAGATGCCCAGGGCCTCATACCTGCTAGGCTAGTGCTCTACACTGAGCTACACTCCTAGCCCCTACCTCAGTGGTTCCCAGCCTTCCTGATTCTGCGACCCTTCAATAGAGTTCCTCATGTTGTGTTGACTCCCAACCAGAAATTATTTCTTTGCTTCTTCATTACTGTAATTTCGCTACTGTTTTGTCAATTATAATGCAAAAATATCTGATATGCAGGATATATGCTATGCAACCCCTGATGGGGTCAAGACCCATAGCTTGAAAACCACTGCCCTTGAAGCATGCTTAAAGGAAAGAAAGTTTTAACATTGTTTTGCTCCTGGAAGCTACACAATTTCCTGGTGCTTTAAGCTGCCAGTCCTAATAAACATTACCTTCTGCGGTGGCCCTGTGCTTGTCATCCTGAATTTTACCTTTAAACAATTAACCGTAAGGCAGGCACATTGCCCTAAGTGCTTTTCTAATGTGCTTGCTTTCCAGGTGGATAATCAAGATGCCATAACTACTATTTAAGGGTAACTCTACTGGAATGGCAAAGGCCTTGGGAATGGCACTCACCATCACCTACCCCAATCAGATGATCTAGCTTGTCCACCCAGATATGTCTTTCTATTCTGCTATCAGTCATCCTGCTATATTTGTGTATTGCTGCCTGAATTTAGCTACTATCTATTCTAGTACTTCCTGTGGTTTGCTCATTTGTACACATTTTTTTTTCTCTCAGAACAATAAAAGAATTGTCACAATAATTTCCCCTCTTCATGGTGTCAAGTTAAGTAGGAAGCTGTTCAGGCATAGAACTGGCTCCTGAGGTTAGTTTTCCAGGTTTCTACATCTGTGTGTATGCTAACTGAACAAGCAGCTCAGTGAAACCAGCCAACTTTCACCATTCCTTTGAACAGCGAAAACCTTTGTAGGGAATCTCAGCCATGTGCACCACTTCCCTGATGCGTAGCGACCTTAGGATGGCTACATAAGACTACCAAGACCCTCCCCAATGGGATGCTCAAACCCTTACTTTTCTCCCGTTGGTCTGATGGGTTTCTAACTTAAACGCATTGTGCAGACTCCACAGAAGCCTACAAAAACCTGTAGGATCAGAGCAACTGAGGAGAAAACTCTTCTGGATGCATGGAGCCTCAAAGAAGCCCAGATTAGGAAAGGTCCAGACCACTGCCAGGCTCTAAGACTCCAAGTACACTGGAAGGAGGAATGTGGAAATATGATTTCAAGAGAGCTGAGCTATTTTAAATATTTATGTTTCAAGAACTAATATCTGAAGCAATGCATTTTAAAAATCGTACTGCTCATATTGAATGCTCAGGATTTTCAAATATTCATTCAAAATTCCCCAATGGCCTGCTGCATAATGAACATACTCTCAGATTCTCCTCATATTTTCCTGTGTCTGCATAGCCTGATTTGGAGATGATCTCAAAAGTCTCAATCTGAAGTCCTTGAATGCAAGTGAGAACAAGGTTGTATGGCCCTCCTCACAGACAATATGGGCTGTGCTCTGAGGAAACAATGTGTGACACCTAGCTCAGCACATGGAAAGTGCCAACTCCAATGGTGACTAGCTCTTGTTCTCATAAGCAATAAAGCAAATGTGTAAATTAAGTGCCTTATGTTTTGTGTTTCAACAAACAAGTCCCAAGGTGATCTCTCCATCCAGTGACTTCTAATAACCATTATTACGTTACATGTGAAGCTGATTGTACCACTTATTTAACGTCTGTTTACCTATGTTTGTTCTTTGTTATTTCAAATGACACTATAAGAGGATGTCACCAAAAATTATATATTTTATAAAGTACATTTCTGACTTTATTCAAAACATGGTGAGCTGACACGTTTGTTGTTGTTGTTGTTGGCCTGCCTTCTGGTATTCAGATGGAAGGATGTCCAGGAAACTCATAACTCAGAGGCCTGGAAAGGTATCCCAGCCCTGAGGTGGGACCATGACCCAAGGGTATCCTGAGACTTGAGAACTCAGGAACCACACAGCTCTGGGGTGGGATAGTGTCTCATGGGTATCCTGAGGCACGGCATCCGAGCAACTACACACCTCTGAGGTAGGACAGTGTCCCAAGGGTATCCTGAGACATGGGAGCCAAGGAAACAACAGCTCTGTGAGGAGCCTTCTCAATGGAGATGTTGCAGCTCCCAGAGGGATCCCTGATGAGCTGAGGAGCTTTAAAGTCTGAGCCTAACTCTTTCTCCGGCTGTTGTAGCTCCCAGGGAGGGTTGCCCCAACCCCTAATGATTGAGGGGCTTAGAGCCTGAGCTCCACTCCTTCTCTAGCCAATGCAGTTCCCAGGGAAGGGTTACTCAACCTCTGATGAGCTCAGGAGCTTAGGAGTCTGAGCTCCCCTTCTTCTTTGCTTCTTCTTTCTTCTCTTCTTCTTCATTGCTTCTTCCAGTGACAGAGTCACACCAAGCAGTAGTACATTTTTCAAAAGGCATTTATTGAAGGGACAAATCCAGGAACGACTGCCTTTGCTTTGGGGAGAAGGCAGTAGGGAACTGGGGAGACACAGCCTTTACATAGGATTTCTTAGGAGGCAGAGCTTTTTAGGGCAGGAATTTCCAGAGTGAGGATTGGTGGGATTTCAAGTCCTAAGCTTAAGAAGCTCAGGGATTGGTGGGCTTTCCTGTTCAGATTATTGGTCACCAATCTGCTCAGGGATTGGTGGGTTTTGGTGGGAAGCTCAGAGATTGGTCAGTTCTCCTTCTCAGGGATTGGTGGGATTTTGTCCAGACTTTTCACCTCAAATTAGCAAAATCTGGGATGAGTCCTACTGAGGGGCTGGAGATGACAGTTACAGTGGTGTGGGGGAAGAGCTGGGCTGCTGGAGCTTCCTCAGGCAGGGGTCTGGACACTCTTCTGCTTTGGGAGGTTAGAAAGTATACAGAGTCCAAAATTTACAAAGCATCCACTGTGAAGGCAGTAGGCTGAAGCAGGAAAGCTTGTCATCATCATAGACAGCTCCCATGGCGACAGTAGGCATTCTGAGGCAGGAAGGAGTCTGCTCCCATAGCAGTAGGCTAAGGCAGAAAAAAGTCACCAGAGACAGCTCCCACTGAGGTGTTGACAGGAGCCACCATTTTGTCTCCTGTCTCCACAGCCCCAGGGTGGAAAGGAGGGGCTGGCAGTGTGCCACTTGAAGTTTTAGTGGCCCACTGCTCAAGGTCTAGACATAGCTCTTGGAGGGAAAAGGTTAATTGGCAGGGCTGTGGGAGGGGGAAGTATTGGGACGCTATACCTTGGGGGAAGCAGTGAGCCACCAAGTCTTGAGGGAAACAGAGGGACAGCTTGAGGCAGGCTGCCCTGGCTTATGGGGTGGACCACTTTCTCTGCTGCTGTGGTGACTGAGTGAGGAGGCAGCTTGTGGCAACTATCACTGTGTAGCAGCGGGGGTCGCTTTGATTACTGCTGCAGCAATGAAAGCCCTATGACATTCCATTAGGACAGAAAACAAAATCTTGTGCTGTATTAAAAACTAATTTCTGCTTTCAGATCACTGTAAAGTCATCGTCAATGTAGGCCGAAAGAGATCAAATACCAATACACACCAAACTTTATTTTATTTTTAAGTTTTTTTATTTTAGTTTTTGAAATTATAATATAATTATTTTTCTTTTTCCTCTTCTCTCTCTAAACCTTCCCATATATTTTTCCTTCCTCTCTTTCAAATTTAAATCCTCTTTTTTGTTAATTGTTGTCATATACATACATACATACATATGTACATATATACATATATACATACATACATAACCCTAATTACATAAATACAACCTGGTAAGTCTTTATACCGTTACTTGTATGCATGTCTTCAGGGATAACCATTTGGTGTTGGATAACCAGTCAGTGTGCTCTTCTCTGGTGAAAACTATTTCCCACTCTCAGCATTCCTTAGTTTTTTTATAGTTCTTCGTGTAGAGTTGAGGCCTCGTGGGCTTTCCCTATCCAGGTAAGCATGTCTGTTGTTTAAACTTTATTTTTAAATAGAAGTTTAGTCATTGTGCCATTACAATAAAAAAGAATGGACCAAACTCCAGAAACGTGGTATCTTCTCTTTGCTGCCATAGAGAAAAAGACATGTTTTTTTAAAAAAAAAAAAATCAATTGTATGACCAGTTTGCAATAAATTTTACTTAGAATTAGACGTGACTTAATTTACCGTGACTTCTGCATCTCCAGAACCCAGCAGGAGCTTTAGCTATTAAGATGAACTCAAGCATACAGCTCTTTTGTTAACCATTAATGGTCCCATTTCGCCAAGATCTAATTCCCCCAGCTGCCAACGGCAGCACTTCGCTTGCTTACCGGCCGGGTGCTTGTGCTGCAGCGGGACGGGCCTCGAGCACTGTGACTCACCTTCAGGTCACAACAGTCACAGAGTGGAGCCCTTGGCGCCTGACAGGCAGATGAAATGCACTAACCCAGTACGATGGCACCAAAAGAATCTCACTCACAAGCGTGCCGTTATGTCAACAGATCACCAAACGTATTTTTTTGCATGATTATTAAGAGTTAAGAAAGCAAACTAACGTCCCCTGAATCCGCTCAGTCTATTCAACTAATCAAATACGGCCAAACATGATGACAAGAAAAATTCTGTTCATATTCATTTGATGTCTTAATGTGTTGGAGATTTTATGGGTATTATTACATTTGCTCATAACAATATGAAAAATAGGTACTTACTATTATTCACTTTATAAACTACAATCACTGAGGGTAAACAAGGTGAACTGACTCCAGCACTGTACAGTCATGACAGAGATTTGAACCAGTCCAACTCCAGACTTTAAAATAGATAGTATGAGCATAGAATGGTTTCATTAAATTCTGGAGAGAAAAAAAATAAAAAAAGAGCAATATCTTTTTATGAAATCTATTCTTTGTGCATAAATGCCTTACAGCATATTACCTATTGAAGGTTTAAAATGAAATACTCAGAGGCATTTACAAGATCTCTGATCACCCTTAGGGTGCAGTTAAAAAATAGTTCCCTTTTGTACCATTATTTAAATTTTTCCACAATTATTTTAGTAAATCGTTTTGACAGTAAAAATAAAACCACTTTAGTGCTAAAAATAAAAAGAAACATTATCAGAGAAGACAGTACTTTAACAGAACAAGAGAAAAAAGAAACACCGAAAGGATAGAAGAAAAGTATGAGGTAAATATTACTAATCACTATCAATGAGTCCGATAGCTACATTTAAAATGGATCGTTGTGTTATCTTGGTACTTGGGCTGCTGTACAAAGTATCATAAGCTTAGGAAGTATCTTCTTACAATAACAGACATCTGTCTCCCACAGCTCTGGGGTTGCAAAGTCCAGAATCAGGGCACTAGCAGACACAGTGTCCAGTGAGACCCTACTCCCTCATTCATACACGATGCTGTCACTGTGTCCTGTATAAGGTCACTGATGCTTCATGATTTAGTTACCCATACCCCAAAGGCTCCACTGTCTACTACCATCACTTTGGGATTTGGGGCTCCCACATATGAATTTTGAAGAGATACAAATATTTATACATATCTGTTGGAGAATGAAATATTTCTGCAGGGATACTTTTATTACTTTCTTCAGTAAGAGTCAATGCTTTATAATGCACAACCTAAGACATAGTCATTATTAGGCTAGCCATGCTAAAAGTAGATTCCATCCATCATAACAAATTAGTAATACTCCTGAGCAGAATGACCTGACCCTGCACCTCCACATGCCAGGAACCCATGTGTTCTAGTTCTAATCCCTGTATCTCTCTAAAGTATAGAGACAAATCAACCAAGTCAGTCAGTATGCAAGAAAGGACTTTGTAAATCTAAATAAAAATTTTTCCGAGCTTCTCATAATCTGCTGAGTGTATGCTTTCTTCCTTAAACCTGTCCTTTTAACTGATTGACATTCGCATCAGTTGTAATTATAGGTATCATGTAGTATAGCTCATTGCCATCATAAGAATTCTTTACATACCGTTGTGTACATTCAACAACATACTAAAACAGCAAGAGAATAAAAGTCAGGCATCCTGCCTCTTTGTGTGGCCCTGACTTGATTACACCATGTTGTTCTGCTGGTCATAAGCCTAGAGTTTAACAACCTGAGCCACTGTGCTAATCTTTTACACATACGTGTACATACATATTTACGAATTGGGGTATTTGGGAATTTTATTGCTTTGCTTAGCTATTGTCTCTAAGATGGAAATTTGATGGCTCTTCTTGCCCATTATGCTCTCTGTGTAAGGTGTGATTGTAGGGCATCTAGCTAGTGAGCAGCAATAGATGAGAAAGGCTCAATGGCTCAAATCATTCAATGACTATGGTAGGAAAATGTAGGAAAAGCCAGAACAAGGATTTAGTCATCTCCAGGATCCAGCTGATCACACTAGCACAGCGTAAACCTGTACTACAAGAGATGCCTTAAAAGGGTAGTATCATTACCCATACTAAACCAAAACGCACATTAAGGTTTCGCTTCCCTCATTCACTGAAAAGAGACTGTAAGGTGTCAACAAATAAATAGTGGGTGGGCATACACATTGGCAATGTTGAAATGAATTTCCTGATAGATACAAAATGGCAAGTATTCAAGGGGAGTGTGTGCTGTGTTCTGTGTGCGGTTTGGAATCATCTTGGGAGAAACGAGGTGGTAGCGAAGGCGTCACACGCATTGCCTCTCGCCTAGCAAGATTTATTTTCACCTCCTTGAATAAGGACTGTTTGATTCACCAGAAACATGATTTGTCTATATCACCCAGTAATGTTTATGTCTATTTATAAATATTGTACATTCCACTAACACTAGTGTGATCTGTGTGAATCCACTCTAGACTGAGCCAAACCATCTACGTCTTGAGTGGTTATAGTCTCATTTTTAAGGTAGTGGACATAGAAACAAAGGCTTTGCGCATGATAAGCAAGTGCTCCCTAATGGGCTAAATCCCCCTCTCGTGTTTTAGTTTTTAAGATGAAATCTCACTCAGTTACCCAAGCAAGGCTTGTGCTTTTCATTCTCTTGCCTTTGCCTCTTAAGTAGCTAGGAACACAGGCCTGTACAGCAATTCTAGCTACACTATTTTTCATTATTATTATTTTGGATTTACTATCCAAGCCAGAGCCATTAAGCCATAGGACATTCTGCCCTTGCCCAGATATAATTAACATCTCTCCCTTTCTTCACTCCCTAGAGTGCTACACTAAGAAAATACGCTGAATTTAACAGCCTGTTCCTTAGGGTTGGCAAATTACAGAGGAATTATAACATAGGCAATGAGCTTCTAGAGTTCTCAAGTGTTGTCTGGCTGTTCTGTCCACACGAATTTCTCCTCACTGTTTACCCTGCAGATCTCACACAGCTGTTTCTTGCAAAGCTACTCCATTCCACTCCTTCACGTCTTATTTCCAGCAACTTCACAAACTCAGTCCCATCCTGAGAATGCTGAAATGTGATGAGCACTCTAAGCCCTTTCTATCAAGCCTCTTCCATTAAGGGCCAACATCATGGTCTTGGCCAAGGGATTTGACTTTCAAAACTTAATAGAGGCTTTGACGTGTTTTTCAAGGGAGTTCAGCCATTGAGTCTGGGTTTCCAACCTTATCAGGTGTATGACTAGCTGAAGCTTTGAACTACTACCTGACCGTGATTCCAGACTGAATGCCTAGACAGCACTCCATTCATTACACAAACACAAGAGAGGGGCCTGAGGCAAACTGCACATTTCCCCATCGCCATGCAAACCAGGGGCAATGTTGTTCCTTCTCTCTTCCTGTATTAGCATATGCAACATCCATAAATTACACTCAAAAAGCTATTGTAGTTTAGAGGCAAAATATGTTATTAACATATAGCAAATTTAATGTTATTTAACCATCAGTTTAGAAATGCGCTTTCTCTGAGAATTTCTAGCAGCTAAAATAACAGACTTCAGAACTTTTAGATTTACTTTTATTTTAAATTGTATGTGCGTATGCAACTCCCACCTGTTCTTGCAGAGGCCTGAAGAGGATTGCCTGGATCTAGAGTTACAGCTGTTTGTAAGCCCTTTGACGTAGGTGCTGGTGGTCCAACACAGCTCTCTGCAAGATGCTACATGCTCTTAACCTCTGAGCCATCTCCCAGCCCTACTTCAGAACATCTGAAGACGTGGTGTTGTACATGTGGATCCAAGATCAGAGATGACTCACTCAAATGTCCAGGTTGTTTTGTCACAGGACAAATGCCTACATCAGGGACACAGGGTAAGATAGTTGAAATAGGGGCAGTTTATAAAGGAAAGCCCCCCTGAGAAAGAGAGAGGGCTGATGAGAAGGGGGAAGACATCCACTTAAGAATTCTTAGCCCTTAAGGCTCAAGGCCCCTTCTAGGCTGCTACATGGCACCCACCTTTCTGACTTTTACGGCCTTTTCTCTTGGCTGTGCACTGTTGCATGCAGCCCAGGTGGGGAGAAGGTTCCATTCTTCTCCCAAGTGGCTTCTTTCATGTTAATCCTGATGCTACTGTCTCTATCTCCTCTCTCTCTCTCTCTCATTTTCTCTCTCTCTTTTAGAAGTAAATCTGAAAGGCTGTTTAGGGCATCAATCTCAGAAAACAAGCAGTTCTTCCTCTTGTCCTTAACAACTAGCTCCATCTTCTCTGAAACCAGTGGTGCCTTTGGCTCTACATGCACTTTTGTCCTGGTCACAGGCTAGAAATGCCAAAAAATGTTTAGGAGCGCTGGTTCCTGATCCAGTTCCTTCTTTTTATCTTTCTTCTTTTATATAGCAACCTAATGATCATAGCTGCTTTGAAGACATGTGTGATCTGGTACTCACATGGCCATTTCAGTTGCCCCTAGAACAGGACCCTCAGTGGTACTCCTTATTATGGACCCACTCTGGTTTAGCAGCTATGCTGTCTGCTTTCTTTCTCCCATGCTCCACATATAATAAAACTCCCTTCTGAAACTCATGTTTCCATTGAAATTTATTCTTCAAGTTCATAAGAAAGAGGATCCAGAAGCCACTGGCTCTGGAATGGCTTTCATGGCTCTTGCTTGTCTGTTACCCTAGCTGCCTCAATCATTGCTCAATTGAGCTGAAAAAGGCTACAATAAACATAAAGACTCCCTGCTCCTGCTCTTTATTTGTGTAGCTCATCTTAAAGTATGTAATGTAAGATTCCAACAAAAGAATTTAAGATGTCCCAGATCAACAGTATATCCCTATCATATGACAAAAATTGTCCCAGTGATTAAAACGGTAAAAGAACAACAACAAAAAAAAAAGTTAATAAAGGGGCACCCAAGATGGTGGCAACCAGCATGCACTGTATTCAGAGGAGCTGAAACTCCGAATTGGTACAACTTTAGCAGCAGCACGCACTCTCAAACCTCCCTGATCTTCCTGAAGAATATTCCAGAGACCAGAGAAAAACAGCTCCAGTCTGCAGTTCAGACTCAAGGATAAAACAGTGAAGATCACATAAAAGCAAATGGCCAAAGGTAGGTGTAAGAACTCACCCAACAAAAACCAGGACACCAGGGACCCACCAGCAACCCCCAAAATCAATGGATATTTTAACTCAACGGAAACATAGGAAAATGACTTTAAAGCTATGCTTATGCAGTTGTTAGAGGAACAAAAAGAGGAAACGAACAGAGCTCTCAAAGAAATACAGAAGACTATAACTGCCCACGTACAGGAACAATTAGAGACATATAGAAAAGAAACAAACAAAAAAATAGGAGCCACAGTCACTCAGATGCAGGAAATGGTCCAAAGCATGAAAATAGAACTAGAATCTATAAAGAAAACACAAACAGAGAAAACCCTGGAACTGGAGAACTTAGAGAAAAGATCAGGAACTACAAAGGTAAGCATCACTAATAGAATACAAGACATGGAAGAGAAAATCTCAGGTGCTGAAGATATACCGGCTGAAATTGATTCCTCCCTCAAAGAAAAGGTAAAATCAGAAAAGTCCCAAACACAAAACATACAAGAAATTAAGGACGCCATGAAAAGACGAAACCTAAGAATAATAGGAATAGCTGAAAGAGAAGACTGCAGGCTCCAAGGACTGGAAAATATTTTTAAGAAAATCATAGAAGAAAATTTTCCCAACTTAAAGAAAGAGATGTGCATAAATATGCAAGAATCCTACAGAACAACAAATAGACTAGACCAGAAAAGGAATACTTCATATCACATCATAGTCAAAACTCTAAACCTACAAAACAAAGAAAAAATATTAAAGGCAGCAAGGGAAGAAGGTCAAGTAACATATGATGGTAGACCAATCAGAATCACACCAGACTTCTCATCAGAAACTATGAAAGCCAGAGGGCCTGGCCAGAGATCATGCAGTCTTTAAGGGAACACAGATGCCAACCCAGACTACTATACCCAGCAAAGCTTTCAATCAACATAGATAGAGAAAACAAAATATTCCATGATAAAACTAAATTTAAGCAATATCTACACAGCAACCCAGCCCTACAGAAGATACTGGAAGGAAAACTCCAATCCGATGAAAACAACTACACCAAGGAAAATATAGGATACAGATAATTTCCCAACATAAATTAAAAGAAAAAAAAAAGCAATGAATCATAGTAAAACCACCAACTCTACAATAAAAGGAACTAACAGTCATTGGTCACTATTATCTATCAACATAAATGGTCTCAACTCTCTAATAAAAAGACACAGACTAACAGAATGGTTGCTGACAGGATCCAACATTCTGCTGCATCCAAGAAACACACCTATGCAAAAAAAGATAAACACTACCTCAGAGTAAAAAGCTGGAAAAATATTTTTCAAGCAAATGGACCCAGAAAACAAGTGGGGGTAGCAATCCTAATTTCTAATAAGATAGACTTTCAACCAAAATTAATCAAAAAAAGATAAGGAAGGGCACTTTCTACTCATCAAAGGAAAATTCCAACAGGAGGACATCACAATTTTGAACATCTATGCCCCAAATACAAGACCACCGACATTCGTAAAAGAAACATTATTAAAGCTGAAATCACACATTGATCTCAACACCTTAATAGTGGGAGACTTCAACACTCCACTCTCACAAAGGGACAGGTCATCCGGTAAGAAGCAAAACAGGGAAACAAGAGCACTTACAGAGGCCCTAAATCAAACAGACCTAATAGATGTCTACAGAACTTTCCACCCCAAGTCAAAAGAGTATACCCTCTTTTCAGCACCTCATGGAACCTTCTCCAAAATAGACCATATAGTTGGTCATAAAGCAAACCTTAGCAGATACAAGAAGATTAAAATAATCCCTTGTATCCTATCTGACCATCATGGTCTAAAGCTGGACTTCAACCACAACAGAAACAGCAAAAAGCCTGCATATACATGGAAACTGAAAAACTCGCTACTCAATGACAGCTTAGTTAGGGAAAAAATAAAGAAAGAAATTAAAGACTTCCTAGAATTCAACGAAAATGAAAGCACAACATACCCAAACTTATGGGACACAATGAAGGTAGTGCTAAGAGGAAAGCTCATAGCACTAAATGCCTCCAAGAAGAAATTTGAAATATTACATACAAACAACTTAATGGCCCAACTGAAAGTCCTAGAAAAAAAAGAAGATACACACAACAGGAGCAGACAGCTGGAAATAATCAAACTCAGGGCTGAAATCAATCAATTAGAAACAAATAAAACTAGTCAAAGAATCAACGAAACCAAGAGCTGGTTCTTTGAGAAAATCAACAAGATAGACAAGCCCTTAGCCAAACTAACAAAAAGGCAGAGAGAAACTATCCAAATCAGCAAAATCAGAAATGAAAAGGGGGACATAACTACGGACACTGAGGAAATCCAAACAATTATTAGGTGTTACTACAAAAGCCTATATGCCACAAAATTTGAAAATCTAAACGAAATGGACAATTTTCTTTATAGATTCCATCTACCTAAATTAAGTCAAGATCAGGTAGAAAGACGGAATAGTCCCATATCCCCCAAAGAAATAGACGCAGTCATCAAAAGTCTCCCTTCCAAAAAAGAGCCCAGGGCCAGATGGTTTCAGCGCAAAATTCTACCAGACTTTCGAGAAGAGCTAACTCCAATTCTCTTCAAACTATTCCACAAAATAGAAACAGAAGGAACATTACCAAACTCATTCTATGAAGCTACAGTTACCTTGGTACCTAAACCACACAAAGACCCAACAAAAAAAGAAAACTTCAGACCTATCTCTCTTATGAACATTGACACAAAAATACTCAATAAAATACTTGCAAACCGAATCCAAGAACACATAAAAGATATCATCCAACATGACCAAGTAGGCTTCATCCCAGGCATGCAAGGGAGGTTCAATATACGGAAATCCATTAATGTCATCCACCATATAAACAAACTGAAGGAGAAAAACCACCTGATCATCTCCTTAGATGCTGAAAAAGCATTTGACAAAGTCCAACACCCATTCATTTTAAATTCTTGGAGAGATCTGAGATACAAGGCACATACCTAAACATAGTAGAGGCAATACACAGCAAACCTATAGCCAACATCAAACTCAACGGAAAGAAATTTAAATCAATCCTACTGAAATCAGGGACAAGGCAAGGCTTCCCATTGTCTCCATATCTCTTCAACATAGTACTTGAAGTCCTAGCTAGAGCAATATGACAACTAAAGGAGATTAAGGGGATACAAATCGGAAAGGAAGAAGCCAAAATATCACTGTTGCAGATGATATGATAGTATACATGAGCAACCCCAAAATTTCAACCAGAGAACTCCTTCAACTAATAAACTCCTTCAGCAAAGTGGCTGTATACAAAATCAACTCAAAAAAATCAGAAGCCCTCCTGTATACCAAAGACAAAAGGGCCGAGAAAGAAATTAGGGAAACAACACCCTTCACAATAGCCACTAATAACATAAAATACCTTGGGGTGACTCTAACCAAGCAAGTGAAAGACCTGTTTGAGAAAAACTTCAAGTCTCTGAAGAAAGAAATTGAAGAAGATATCAGAAGATGGAAAGATCTCCCATGCTCATGGACTGGTAGAATTAACATAGTGAAAATGGCCATTCTGCCAAAAGCAGTCTTCAGATGCAATGCAATTCTCATCAAAATACCAACACAAGTCTTTACAGACCTTGAAAGAAAAATTCTCAAAATCATATGGAGAAACAAAAAACCCAGAATTGCCAAAACAATCCTGTACAACAACACATCATCTGGAGTTATTTTCATCCCTGATCTCAAGCTGTACTACAGAGCAATAGTAATAAAAACTGCATGGTATTAGCATAGAAACAGAAAGAAGGATCAATAGAACTGAATAGAAGACCCAGAAACAAACCCACATATCTATGAATACTTGATTTTTTACAAAGAAGCCAAAACCATTCAATGGAAAAAAGACAGCATCTTCAACAAATGGTGCTGGTCCAACTGGATGTCTATGTGCAAAAAAATGAAAATAGATCCATATTTATCAGCCTGCACAAAACTAAATTCTAAGTGGATCAAAGACCTCAACATAAAACCAGACATATTAAATTGGTTAGAAGAAAAAATAGGGAAGACCCTAGAACTCATTGGCACAGGAGACTACTTCCTAAACAGAACACCAATAGCACAGGCTCTAAGAGCAACAATATATAAATGGGACCTCATGAAACTGGAAAGCTTCTGTAAAGCAAAAGACACAGTCATCAAAACAAAACGACAGCCTACAGACTGGGAAAGGATCTTCACCATCCCTTTATCTGACAGAGGGCTAATATCCAGTATATATAAAGAACACAAGAAGTTAAAAAGCAACAAATCAAGTAATCCAATTAAAAAATGGGGTACGGAGTTAAACAGAGAACTCTCTGTAGAGGACTGTAGAATGGCAGAAAAACACTTAAAAAATGCTCAACATCCTTAGCCATCAGGGAGATGCAAATCAAAAACGACCCTGAGATTTCACCTTACACCCATCAGAATGGCTAAGATCAAACACTCAAGTGACAACACATGCTGGAGAGGATGCAGAGAAAGGGGAATCCTTCTCCATTGCTGGTGGGAATGCAAACTTGTACAACCACTTTGGAAATCAATCTGGTGCTTTCTCAGACAAGTAGGAAAAGTGATTCCTCAAAATCCAGCTATACCACTCCTAGGCATATATCCAAAAGATGCTCAAGTACACAACAAGGACATTTGCTCAACCATATTTATAGCAGCTTTATTTGTAATAGCCAGAACCTGGAAACAACCTTGGTGCCCTTCAGTTGAGGAGTGGATACAGAAATTGTGGTACTTTTACACAATGGAATACAACTCAGCAATTAAAAATGAGGGAATCATGAAATTTGCAGGCAAATGGTGGGACCTAGAAACAATCATCCAGAGTGAGGTGTCCCAAAAGCAGAAAGACACAGATGGTATACACTCACTTATATAGACCTATAAGATAGGATAAATATACTGAAATCTATACACCTAAAGAAGATAAACAAGAAAGAGGACTTGGGGTAGGATGGCCAATCCTCACTTAGAAAGACAAATGGGATAGACATTGGATGTAGGAGAAAACAAGTAACAGGACAGGAGCCTACCACAGAGGGCCTTTGAAAGACTCTACCTAGCAGTGTATCAAAGCAGATACTAAGACTCATAACCAAACCATCGGCAGAGTGCAGGAAATCATATGAAAGAAGGATGTGTTAGTAAGACCTGGAGAGTACAGGAGTGCCACAAGGACCAAATATAACAGGGCACAGGGGTCTTTCATGAGACTGTTTCTCCAAACAAGGACCATATATGTATATAACCTAGAACCCTTGCTCAGATATAGCCCATGGTAGCTCAGTGTCCAAATGGGTTCTCTAATAAGGGGAACAGGGACTATTTCTGACATGAACTCAATAGCGAGCTCTTCCACTCCCCTCCCAGGAGGAAAGAGCAGCCTGGCTAGGCCACAGAAGAGGATATTGCAGCCAGTCCTGAGGAGACTTCATAAGCTAGGGTCAGATGGAGGAGGAGGAGGTTCTCCCCTGTTAGTGGACTTGGAAAGGGGCAGGGAGAAGATGAGGGAGGGAAGGTGGGATTGGGAAGGACTGAGGGAGGGGGCTATGGCTGGGATACAAAGCAAATAACCTGTGAATAATATAAAAAATTTAAAAAAAATGTAACTAAAAAAAGAGGGAAAAAAAGTTAATAAAGAAAAATGTAGGGTGGGAAATCTGTTTTGTTTATTTATGCTGTGATACTCTATAGAAGCAGTCTTCTTTCTCTCATATCCTCCCCTGAAGAAGGTGAAAAAAAATGGGCATGATGTTAGTTTATAAGCAAAATAACAGGCGTACAGAGAGGGTAGGTGAATTGGCCCAGCCAGGAAAGCTGCAGGAAGCAGATCGACCTACCAAAATTAGATCATCTGACAAAAGAGCAAAGGTCATTCCTTTCTACCTTCCATCTTCATGTTTAAAAAGATAGCTTTAACTTATAAGATAGGTGTGCCTAACAATACACCTCTAGATGGGCCGACAAATATGACTTCTTTGTTGCTGTGATGAAATACCATGAGCAGGACAACTTAGAGAGGAAAGAACTTATTTGGTCTTGTGGTTCCAAGGAGATAGTCCAAAATGGAAGGAGGAGGCATGGCAGTTGAGGACCAGAACAGAAAGCTGAGAGATGACAATTTCAAGCCAAGCTTAAAGCAGAGAGTGAACTGGAAATGGGGCAAGGCTATGGACTCTCAAAGCCTGCTTCTGGTGATGTATGTCCTCCAACATGGCCTCATTCCCTCACTGAACTAAGCACTGACTGGGGACCAAATGTTCAAATACCTGAGCCTATGGAATCCATTCTCATTCAAACCACCACAGACCCTAAACTTCAAACTGATTACCAATGTAGAGTGTACCTTTAGCATTCCAAGGAATTCTCCACAACGGCAAAGCTACAGCTCTCAAAAATCAAATGATGCTATTGTTACAGTCTGCACGTGGGCCTCTTGTGACCCCCGATACCTCCAGCCCCTTCCTACCTCACAGCATTTCCACTTGATGCAGGGATTCCAGCCTCGAGGGGGAATTGTGACTGTTTCATCATCCTTCCCATTTAAGCCACTGCCGCAAAGGAAACACTGAGGCCTCTGATTAAGCCCTCCAGCTATTAACTTCATAATCTGACTGCTAAATCCTTTTAACTGCACTGAGATTCAGCTCGGGAACATCCTTACTTCCAGCTGGGTTATCATCCCAGGCCATTTCCCTTTCTAAATTGCTGGTGCATTTCCCCCTACATGCCTGCCTATCTATACAGGACCAGTTCATAGTAAATCTACTGGCAGTATAGGGAACATCACACAGATAATGAATTTTACCAATATCAGGCAATAACTGTCAATCATAGGCACTCCATTACCCTCATGCCGGCTACATAAAATAAATTAACACATTTGCTAGTGTTCTCATAGATGCTGTTACTTTTATTATGGTTATTCTTGGGCTGCACATGAGGAAAGGACAGAGAAGAGCATGCAATTTCTTCTTTCCTGAATATATATATATATATATATATATATATATATATATATATATATATATATTCCTAGGTTTATTTGGGCTTTGCTGTTGAGGAAAAAAATCTGTTCTGAAAGAAGTTTGTGTTTAATGCTTTATAAAGCAATTTCCATAGAATGTCAAACTGAAAAACAAACATTGTTAGCTAGTCAGATGTTAGCAGCCTTGGAGGTCACTGAGTGTGGGCCAGTCGCTCAGAACCAGCTTTGGACCCTACTTCCTGTTGACTCATAACACACAATTTTAAGAGAACTAGAAATCTGCCCTCCTTGTGTTTCCATAGGAAAGAAAGAAGGAAGCTTTAAAAATGAAAATGCTCTTCAGCATTTTATATGGAAGGGAAGAAGATGAAGGTGGCAGGCTTTGTGGGCCGCAAGAAGCCCCTCCCTCAGAGCAATCACTTAGCAAATCCTCACTGCTAAGTCCTGTTTTTCTTTTTTTCCCCTTCTAGCTCCCTTTTTGGTTAGCAGTCAAAATCCTAACACCCTACTCACTGTCTAACACACACACACACACACACACACAATACAATGGATGAAGGCTTCCACTTCAGAGCCTGCATGCTCTGTGACCTGGGCTCAGACATAGCTATCTCTCATCCTCATATCCCTCTCCCTCCTCTTCTCAGCTGTCAAGGTCTCCAGCTTGACAGGTCTCCAGCCCTTTGTTTTTGTTTTGTTTTGTTTAATTCAAACTCCAAAAATATTGTCCCCAAGTTTTCCCTCTGAGATCATTTTTAAAATTTGTTTTTTAAAATTTTATTGGTGTGTGTGGTATGTGGTTTATATGTGTGTGAGAGAGGGGGAATGCAGACACTCATGTGGCAGTCAGAGAACAACTTTTCAGAGTTCTCTCTGTCCAGTGTAAGGTTCCAGGAATCAAACTCAGGTACTCAGATTCATACAGCAAGGCCTTTACTACTAAGCCATCTCCACAGCCCCTGAATCTATTTTTTTCAAATTCTTTATTTGCAAGACTATGAACACACACACACACACACACACACAAAAGACCTATGCTCCTTGGTTGTACATTTGTATCATTTTCCAATGTCCCTCATTCAAAAAAAAAAAAAAAAAAAAAAGGAAATTCAAATTTTACTCAGAGTCTATCTACAAAAATCAACTCAAACTTCTTTTAAACCTTTCAAAATTATCCTTTATAGAAGGGCACTCTTAGTGTCTTGCCAAGAATTTTTTTAACATCTAAATTTCCTAAGTTTGAGTCTCATATTAGACATATCAATAAGAAAGCAATAACTTCACATCAATTTCCAAACAAACCATTTTCTGTGGCTTAATATGAGGAAGCATGAGTAATTGCTGCAAACAAACGATTCTGAAAATGGTTACAGTCACAGTTTAGCATCCCAGCTACAGAAGCCGGTAGAGGTTCCTCATCAATCATGTCTTCCTTTTGTCATGTTCCGGCACCCACAGTGAAACACTATAGAAGTTGATGCACCACAGAGAGATGTGTTCACCGCCAGCCTGTTCTTGACATTCCGTGAGTAGTTTAGGTTGACTGAGTACAACACCTCCTTTTCCTCTAAATGTATCAAAAAATGAACTTAATAAAGAAAGAGAAATTAAAGACAAAAAAGAGGGAAAGAACAGTAATTGGATAAAAATAATGACCAAATATTTTGGACTACAGACTTCACTCAGAAAGAAAGAGACTGGCAGGAAATTGTAAGGAAGACAGCATTGTTGTAGGTCCCGAATGGTCCCACACGGAATTTTCAGAACCCAACAGTGGTACCCACTCTCCATAGACACACACTGAGTAATCAACACTCTAGCCTCTGGCACTAAGGCTCTTAACCTCTGCACAAGAGATCCAGGGCTCAGTTCAGGCCAGCAGCTATTCTCAGAAGCATCTTCATTGGGCATTGAAAGAATGAGCCACCTAAATTTAGGAGTTAAATCAGTTCACTAAATATCTCTGTGCACACTGCAAGTGAAACTACCCAAACAAGGAGATCTTAGCTCTCATTCCCTGACTGACCCCCTATCTGGCTTTCTGAGACCCTGCCCCGCTTGTGGGCATTGTAACCTAGTTCAGTCCTCCCTATAGGCAGTCATTCCAGCAATTTCAACTCTGAGCAGTATACATTAGGAGTATCGCCACTCTTCAGTTCACCAATTTCCCAGCTGCCCCTTCATTCGGTCCCACATTAAGCCTTACTACCTTGTTTCCTTTCATAATAACATGGACGAGTCTTCAGAGGGAACTTCAAACATCTATAGATTAAGATTTAAATTGGAAACAGCAAAGGCAGCACAATGGCTCCTGATGGCTGGATGGGGCTTGCGACCTAGAAATACAGCTGTGTAACTCTTTCCTCCTAACCCTAACGTGTCACCCTTTGTCAGTGGTGAAGGTTTTCTGTTGTTGGCTCAGATTTTAGATAAGGTAGTCTTTAATTAATTTTAGTAGGCAAGTCTTAGCTGTATCTATGTGCTGAATTCCCACCCTGACTCTTCCTTACGGGGAGGAGTCTTACAGATAAGGGACAAAACTCACAACAGCCGTTAAAGTATGTCCCATATTGTTCTATGGAAGCTAAGACTTTCCAAACACACACCCAAATATGAGAAACAGCTGAATTAGCAGTTGGGGTAGAGAATTGCAACATGTTTACCTTCATTCAGGGAAGGGGGGGGGCAAGCTGATCAGATGTCAGGAAGGTACAAGAAAGAAAAATGAAACCGAAAAAGAAAAATCACCATGTTATTAACTATAGATGATGCACCCACACCACCTGACTCAAAGGATCTTAAAAAATAAAATCTACCTTTGTGAGGAAAGCCTTGGGAAGAAGGGAGAAGGGACCTGGGGAAAGCTTTCTCCTTCTGCCTGACTGGAAGGAAGCAGCTTTTCTCTTTGAAAAGCAGATGAAGGTTAAGCCCTTGGGGAACACTAGCTGATGATTCTCTTTCATGAACCAACACATCTTAAACACATTTTCCCAGAGGAGTAGCATCACCATTTCATTTCATGTTCAAGGTCATGAAAATGCTCCAAAAATGAGTTTGAGGCAGAAGCAAGGGGAAGAGAGGGGAAATGCAGCTCTGACAACAAAATGAAAATGTGAGCAGGTACATCGTTGCAGCAGCTCAAAGCTCTCCCAGCTTTGCAGACAGCCCCAAAAGACATGGCTGCTAAGTCTTGTTCTTTCCCTAAGGACCCAGCCTGTTTTTAACGGCAGTTCACTCAAAGGAAAGAAGAAGGCACAATGAGAAGGAAGGACGTGCACAATAACCAGAGAAATTGGTTTTGGAAAATCATGTAATATTAAAGGACATAATTCAAAGAAAAGCAAAGCCTAGTGTTTTTTGAGGGTTGCTATCACACGGCCCATGGCAAGTCATGTCAGAGTAAGGCTGAACAGTACTAGGAATGCAGTAGAAACCATATACTCATGGTTTAAGAGTTGTCTACCCCTGGCTGTCTGGCTCCATTGTTAGGGACCTGAGGTTAAGTTAAAACATCATGGCAGAAAGATACAGTAAGGAAAGTTGCTCACCTCATTGTAGACAGGAAGCAGACAGAAGGGAGGGAGAGAGGAAGGGGAAAAGGAAGAGAGAAAGGGAGAGAGGAAAGGAGGAGTTTAGGACAAGGAATATTCTTCAAAGGCATAGTCCAAACAATCTAATGTCTCCAACTGGGCCCCACCTCCCTAAACAGCCCATTCCTTTATTATGAACTCATCAGTAAGTAATCTATTGATGAAATTGGCACCCTTGGGGTCACGTCACTTCTCAACATCACCCTCAGATGGGAACATAGCCTTTAACACATGGGGTTTTCTTTTGAGGGGC
This sequence comes from Psammomys obesus, assembly GCF_907164565.1. Lineage (NCBI taxonomy): Eukaryota > Metazoa > Chordata > Mammalia > Rodentia > Muridae > Psammomys > Psammomys obesus. The sequence continues at coordinate 17,554,408 of NW_026596040.1, forward strand.
GAATCATATTGGTATTGTAACAAAAACCAAGCCAAACCAGACGTTCTTTGATGATGGCAATCAATCACCTCTCACTGGTTAACAGCAAATCTCATCCTTCCTTTCTTGAAGCTTCACGGATAATCATTCCTGTGTCTATTCTATTTCTGCCTAGCCATTCATACCCTGACATCTTCAGTGCTGTTGCAAAGGTTTATTCAAATAGCCTCCTGGCCCCAGGAAACTTCAAAACTTCAGTCCTGTTTGCATCCCATTTCCAAGGTGAACTCGCAAAACTGTTTATAAAAACAACCTGTTCCAATGACTATTTTTCTGGCTACTTAATGAAATTACCTCTCTCTATTAGTCCTTTCCCACTGATACAAAAGGATACATTGGCTTCTCTTCATTCTGATAATAGAACCAATAATAATGTCATTTTCTTATTTAATAAGTATACTGTCCCCTCCAGCTAATATGAGGAGATGGGAGGCAGAAACACGAGACACCCTAAAACAGTGGTTCTCAACCTGTAAATCACAACCCCTTTTGGGGACCGATTGACCTTCTCATAGGGGTCACCTAAGACCATCTCAAGTATCAGATATTTACATTACCATTTATAACCATAGCAAAATTACAGTTATGAAGTAGCAACAAAAATACTTTAATGGTTGGGTGTCACCACAACATGAGGAACTGTATTAAAGGGTCACAGCATTGGGAAGGTTGAGAACCACAGGACTAGAAGTTTGTAGGTCAGCTCGCTGGTATACACAATGGAGAACAATGAGAGCTACCATCTTAAATATAATAGAGGGCCTGGACTGACACCTAAGGTTGTTTACAGGAACAAACAAATATCTGCTGTATATACACAGAGATTCCTTTTTAAAAACTTTTTATTGATACTTATGAATTTCACATTATACACTCATCCCATTCATCTCCCCGTCCCTTCATATCCATCCTCCACCCTTGTAACCTTCCCCCCAAAAGAAAATAAAAAATAAGGTAGAATTTTTTAAAAAACCTTGTTTTGGAAGCTATAGTGTGCCACAGTGTGCCACACACTATATCCTTTTGTCCACACATCTTTATTTGCAAATGTTCATCGCAATGAGTCATTGGTCTGTTTTGAAGCCTCTGGCTTCTGCTACACTTCTCTATGCTGGATCCTCACGGGGACTCCTCTCAGGTATCCTGTTCTGGCCCTGTGTCATGGAGATTCTGCAACTTTGGATCTGCAAGACCAGCTCTTTCACATGCTCCAACAGATGGGGTAAATGTTGGGGTGGACCAGCCCAAAGTCCTGGATCTGAGCCTGGGTGGTAGTTGTTGGTCAGCCTGCCGTCTCTCCTGCACAAGCACTGCCAGGGTGAGCACTCCACACTGCCCCAGCTGACTCACTCAGTGCCACAGCTGGCAAGGGGCAGGGTCAGCTCTCCTGCTCTCATGTCCTTGGGCCAGCTCACCCACCTCTTCGCCACCAGGGCTAACTGTACTGTGCTGGCCAGCTGAGGTGCAGGGTCAGCTCTCCCGAGTGCTGCAGCCAGTGATGGGTGGGGCCAGCTTGAGACTCCTTCTAATAGCAGATATCATTTGAGATGTTATTTTATCTTTTAACACATCCTCTGAGAAACTTCTTGCCTCCAGATTTTGAGATTATAATCTTAGTTCATCTTTTTCCCTTCACTTCTGTAGTTGTCTGGGTTCCTTTTATCTGCCCCTCTCTTATGACTGGCATACAAAATCACACACACACACCTCAAAAGCATTCATTTGTTAAAGGCTTAGTCCCCAGTGCAATGCTCAAGTTAGAGTTCAAGAAAAGCAATAGCAAAAAAATGCTCCACCCTAACCAGTGGATTAATGGTTTGCTGGCAATATTAAGAGATAGTGGAGACTTCAAGAGGGATAGTTGAAGGTCACCAAGGGCATGTTTTCTCTCTCTCTCTGTTCTCTCTCTCCCCTCCCCCTGCCTCCCTTTTGCCATGAGATCATGATATGAATAGCTGTCTATCATCCCTTCTGCCACTAGGATGTGCCTCAGTGCACAATAGAGCCAACTAATGATTATGTAAGACCATGAGCCCTAACTAAGTCTTTCCTTGCTTGTTGGGTACCTTGTCACAACAACAAAACACACACACACAACACACACACACACATTCTTCAAACTTAGACCTCCTCAGATTCTATTTTGAATGTTATTTTCAGTGCTCAGCATCATCTCTTGAACATAGGAATCCTCAACAAATGCAGATTCTTGGGGGGGGGGTTATGTGTGTGTGTATGTGTGTGTGTTTACTTATAGATGTTCAGAGTAGCTTTGTCATATATTTCTCAAAAACTCCCAAATGCTAGCAAAGTGCAACTCCTTCTGCTTTCTTCCCAACTTTTGACACCACACATTTTTCCAGAAATGACCTTTCCACCATAAGTCCCCCTACACATAACCTTGCTTTCCCAATTCTGCACTCTGGAACTTTTTCCAAAGAGCTTCCTCTTCCTGATACACTCTCCACCACCCCCAATTACACCTTCACAAATCCTACCCACCTTCTGTGTTCTAGTTCAAAGTATGTCTCTTCTCAGAGACATCCCAGGCAACTAGAAAGGACATTTGAACTGTCCTTGGATTTTCCAAGTCTTTGGTGGCTTACCTGAATGCATGAGCTCATGGTCACTAGACTGCTCCTGGAGGATCTTTGTGTGCAGTGAAGTGGTATTTGGGGTGTGGAGTGGTGTGCGCATGTGAGCAGAGAGTGGGTGCTGGAACTGCTGTGGCTGTCATCTATTGACAAACACAACTGCAGATGTCTACATGAACATCAGTAAATAGCTGGTAGAAACTGGTTTTCAAGCACCTGTCTTTACACTCCATCATAAAGGTCAGAGTCCCATAAGTCGCTCCACACTACCTCAAACCACCTCTTGGATGTGCCATGATATTCCTGGAAGACTGAGAAAAGGAAATCAGTCAATGACCTCCCCTCAGGAACTAACCCAGAAAGTAATAGTTGAATGAACAGCAGCAACAGAGGAGGGAATAAACAAAATGTCATTCTATACATACAGCGACATGCTTCTCAATAAAAAGGAATGAGATTTTGCTATATGCCACATTGTGAATCAACCTTGAAAACATTCTTATTAGGTAAGCCTGACACCAAAGAACTATTGTGTGATTCCATTTGCAGGGCTACCAGGACAGGCAAATTCATAAAGACAGATTACCAGACAATGTGAAATAGGGGAAGAGGGAGTTACTGTTTAACAAGAACAAACTTTCTATCGCAGATGGTGGAAATGCTTGGGAAAGGACAGTGGTGGAAAGGAGGGGACAAAGTTCTGGGTGGTGGTTCAGTGGGAAAAGGCACTTCCGGCTTGCCATGCAAGGCTGACTACCTAAGTTCAGTCTCAGAAATCCACAGTGGAAGGAGAGGAGAACCAAACACTGAAAGTTGTCCTCTGATCGCCATATGCTCGCAGTGGGCATGGGTACACCTACATTCACACCTGTACAGCATATATACACTGAGATGATTCATGATGACGATGATGATGACGACGATGATGACGACAACGATGACGACAACGATGATGATAAATAAGAAGGAAGAAGTGAGGAAAGTTATGTCCTCTAATAAGCACAGTCTAAAGAAAGCAAGCCCCATCTGCCTGGCAAGCCTTTTCCCATGCTCCTTTGAGGACTGGACACTGACAGATGGCCCAAAGCAGCTGAAAAGCAGAAGGGCTCAGGCTCACTGCTGGCATTGTCTTTGCTAGGTACTTTCTTCATTAGGCACTTCCTCCAAAACACAAAATAGACCAGATCCCCAAAATTCACCAGAACATCTCTGCAGACAGAGAAGGCTAGTCCCAAGAAGCTTCCTTCTCTCACCAGTACTGTCTCCTGAAAAATAATTTCCACCCTCTGAGTTTAGGTGCTCGAAGGTACAGCAGGAGTAAAACCAAACGCTTTGCAGGACTATTACGCTATTGTCTAGCTTGAAAGATGTTTGACACTCGAAACACTTATAATGGTATCTGACACAAGAGACTCCTAGAAACTGTTAGCTGTTAATATTTCAATAGCTTCAATAATATATTTGATCAGCATTTCATATTCCAGAAATGAAGTTCAGAGAAACACTTTCAAACACTATCAAGAAAATTGAACTCTCTTCTGATTGATAAGTCCCCAAGAATAACAAATGATAAATTTAGCAAAGACTTGACAATAGTCTATTAAAAAGATTACATAACAAGTAGCTGGCCGACTCTGGCAGCCACAGAAGTGAACAGAGGCAAAGATCTAGAGCGCTGGTTTTCAACCTGCCTAATGCTGCGACCCTTTAATACAGTTTTTCATGTTGTGGTGACGACCAACCATAAAATTATTACTTTGTTACATTGTTACTTCATAACCGTAATTTTGCTACTGTTGTGAACCATAATGTAAATATCTGACAGGCAGGATATCTGATATGTGACCCCCGTGGGGGTCTCAGCCCACAGGTTGAGAACCTCTGACTAGAGCAGAAACTTCTCAGCTAGAGAACCCACAGACTCAGAGCAATGAACACTCAGAGCCCCCAGGCTGATAGTGGCCTCAGCATTTCTGAAGAGCAGAGCAGGTGTGCTAGGGATGACGCAAGCAAGTCTCCAATAGCACCTAACAAATGTCACTGGAAATGAGGAAATGACCTTAATCTTGTCCTTGAGACTATGCACTAAGACACTATGAATGACTTCCTCAAGCAAAGGAGTAGAGGACAATTTCTCCTTCCTATGAGCTCTCAGGACCAGGAGTGTGTGCCCTGCAGCTTCAAGCACAGATAATGACAGAAACGTAGAAGGGAGGAAATGATTAGGTCAGCAGGCCTGCAGCAGTAGTCAAGAAAAGGACCAGAGGTAATTGGATCTTTAAATTGAGAAGCCTACAACAGGAAAAGAGGGAACCATGCTACTCCATGCTAAGCATTTGCTCTGCACTTCACAGAGGAAATGAAGCTGGGCACACAAGCTCAGACAAGAGTCCATATTAAGATTTGGCAAGGTGGGGGAGTTCACCTCTCTCAGCCAAGGTCTCTGGGCAATCTTTCTCTCTCCCTCCCTCCCTCTGTCTCCCATCTCTACTTCTCTCTCTTGTCTGTCTCTCTCTTAGCTGTCTCATTCTGTCTCTCTCTGCCTCTCTCTGTATGTCTCTGTCTCTCTCCCTCCCTCTGCCTCCTGCCCCCTCTTCTCCTTCCTCTCATCTATCTGTCCGTGTCTTTCTCTTGTCTCTTCTATCTCTGTATGTCTCTCTTTTGTCTGTCTTTCTCTCATTTGTCTCTTTCTGTCTCTGTCTCTCCTTTCTCCTCTCTCTCTTCCTCTTTAAAGACTGGATCTTAATTTGCACTTTTCTGTGCACTTCCCCAACACCACATCAAGTTCCAAGACACAAGTGCTGAAAAACAGAAAAGCACAAGGTCTGGGGAGATGGCTCCATGGTAAGAGCATTCACTGAGCAAGCATAAGAAGCTGAGCTCAAATGCCCATCACCCACATAAAACCCTGGTGTAGCCTGCAACCCCGGTGCTGGGCAGGCAGACCCAGGCGGATCACCAGGAACTTTCTGTCCAGCAAGTCTAGCAAACCAAACAAATAAACACAACAGCGAGCTCCGGGTTCTGTAAAAGCCCTGTCTCAAGGGAATAAGGCCAAGTAATAAAGATACTTTACCTCCTCCCCTGGCCTCAATACTCAGTCTCATGTATATGTATATCTCATAAATATGATGCACAGTAGCCCCCTCCATCAATAAAAGAACCACTAGATGTGTAAAGGAACAAGAGGATTTATGAAAATCTCTGAAGAACAATGGAAAGACAAAAGTTGTTGGATAGAAAAGAAAAAAAATTAAAAACACTTCTCCCATGAACAGGAAGAACAAAGATGTGCTAAGTCTTTCACTGTGTATTTTTTTCTCTCAGTGATCTGATCCGTTGCCATGTATGATGTAATCGCATAATCATGCAGTTCTTTCAAACAACTTACCATCCATCTACCCAATTTTCCAAATGCTCTCCAGACCTTGGAAGTAGTTAAGGATGAAATGAGAGAAAACGTGATGGAGTTTTCCTCAGAGCCCCCCACTACATGCATTTTCATTATGGATTGCATAAAATGTCAACCTACCTCAGTATTGCACAAAACAGAGGAACTTTCACATAACCAATGACGGCAGCAGGTGTAAGACAGCAAAAACAACATTATATATAATCAAATTTCTTAAACATTGTCTTATACAAACAAATACACTCAAGGGTAAGCACATACATGCATGCATATTATGGTGAATATTGATCATAAGTCCCCATATTTTAAACTCTTTATGCCTTAACTGATTTAATTCTCATGACTCTTAATAATTAACAGGTGCTACTGATATTAATATTATGTATGAAGAGGAGACAAAAGCAAGCAGGGAAGTATGTGCAGCAGCCACTGAGAGCACATTTGCAAACCAGGTTCCAGAATCTTCTTTTCAGTTCATACGTTTGTTTGTTTGTTTGTTTGTTGTTTTGTTGAGATAGGATCTCATGCATCCCAGGCTGGCCTCAAACTCTTTAAGCAGCCAAAGATGATCTTTAGCTTCCCTGATCCACCTACCTCCACTTCTTGTGTGCTGGGATTACAAGCATATGCTACCACACCAGGTTTATTCAGGGCTAGGGATCAAAGCCAGGGCATTGCACTTGCTAGGCAAACCCTCTGCCAACTGAATTATATTCTCAGCCCACAGAATCTACATTCTTTACTGACAGAAGAAAATAGACAAGAAAAAAGAATGCATGTTTCTTCACAGTTTGTATCTGTAATACACAAACAGCAAACCTTTTTATTTTCCACTGCACACATTCGAACAATTGACTCAACTACTGATAGAAAAATGAAGCATTCTACAGGGAGACCAGTTTGCAGCAAGCTAATCTGCTTGAACACATTTAACTGAAGATTTGTTTACATTTTTAGTTTTTTAAACTTTCTGTCTTCAGTGTTGTTGGGGTTTTCATGGGCTCTGAAGGCTCCATGCAACAAGTCAAAGTGTCCTGAAGGAAGTGCTACATACCGCAAGACCTAGCTGCAACTCATACATCCCCAAGCCTCTTCCCAGCCTGTTGATAGAAGTGCAGCTGTAAAACAGAGCTTTACCTGAGTACACAGCACCGATCGGAACTCAGTGCTTTTAGCAGCAATCTTTCAAACAAACAAATGCCACATCTCAAAAGCAAAACAACTGCACTCGGCTTTCTGTTCTTCCCTGTTCCAGAGACAGTCGAATCTTCTCATGCAATGCCAGCCTCATCCCTTAGACATGACGGTGAAGGTCGGCGTGAACAGATTTGGCCGTATTGGGAGCCTGGTTCCCAGGGCTGCTTGCTCATCTGGTGAAGTGGAGATGGTAGCCATCAATGACCCCTTCATCAATCTCAACTACATAGTCTACATGTTCCATTATGGTTCTAACCATGGCAAGTTCAACGGCACAGTCAAGGCTGAGAATGGAAAGCTTGTCATCAATGGCAAGGACATCACTATCTTCCAGGGGCGAGATCCTACTAACATCAAATGGGGTGACGCTGGTGCTGAGTATGTACTGGAAAAGACCGGGGCCCACTTGATGGACAGGGCCTAAAGGGTCATCATCTCTGCCTCTTCTGCCAATGCTCCCATGTGTGTGATGGGTATCAATCAGGAGAAGTACGACAACTCACTCAAGGTGGTCAGCAATGCTTCCTGCACCACCACCTGCTTCAGCCATCGGGGAGGCTACCCAGAACACCATCACTGCATCCACTGTGCTGCTGCGGTATGAGAACATCAAGAAGGTGGGAAGCAGGCATCCGAGGGCCCACCAGAGGGTACCGTGGGCTACACGAAGGACCAGATTGTCTCCCATGATTTCAACAGTGACTCCCACTCTTCCACCTCTGATGCTGGGGCTGGCATTGCTCTCAATGACAACTTTGTATAGCTTATTTCCTGCTATGATAAAGAATATGGCTTCAGCAATAGGGTGGTGGACCTCATGGCCTACATGGCCTCCAAGGAGTAAGAAGCCCTGGACCACACACTTCAGGAAGGACACAAGAGCAAAGGAGAGGCCCTTGACTGCTGAGGAGTCTCTGCTCCAACTCAGTACCTGACACTGAGCATCTCCCTCACAGTTTCCATCCCAGACCCCCAGAATAATGGGAGGGGCCTAGGGAGCCATACTCTCTTGAATACCAGCAATACAGTTCACAGCACCCCCCAAAAAAATTGCACTCTGTCAAAATGTTAGAGGTAGAATACTTAGGTAACTGGTATATCTGGTATGACAAGCCTGTAATTTCACCTCTAGTCAGCTTCATCTCAGCCATTGCAAAATAGCACTAACACCAGCCCAAACCTGGCATGTGTCAAAGAGTGGTTTTTTACTTTGTTTTTTAAATTTTAGTTTAAATTTATGAGCATTTTGCTTGCCTGTATGTTTGTGTACCACATACATACCTGGTACCCACAGAAATCATAAGAGGGTGTCAGACCCCCTAGAACAGGAGTTAGAATGGTTGTGAGCTGGGAACAGAATGTGGGTGCTGGGTCCTCTGCAAGAAAAAGTGCTCTTAACCATGAAGCTATTTGTCTATCCCCAAGACCTGATATTATTGAGAAGAAGAAAAAAGAAATAAGGGAAGGAAGGAAGGAAGGAAGGAAGGAAGGAAGGAAGGAAGGAAGGAGGGAGGGAGGGAGGGAGGGAGGGAGGGAGGGAGGGAGGAAGGAAGGAAGGAAGGAAGCATGTTTTAGAACAGACGGCATCCTGGGTTTCCACCGATTACTCTCAGAAACATTAATATTACAGGCTAAAATTGAATTCAGACTCTAAAACTACCTTAGCATGTCTTTATTATCATTTTCTGGATCAATTTTCTTTTCAGAGAAATAGAAATTTAAAAATTAGGCACATGCCACATCTTTTCAATGCCCTCTTTTTTTCTCAGTCAGTCTTCTTACCCCGGGCTGGCCTTGAACTCACCACGTAGACAAGGACAGCCTTGAACTTGATCCTCCCACCTCCACCGTGCCACATGGACAGACGTTTATTGCCACAAGCAGCTAGTGCAGAGGGTGGAACTACTCGCTTCACGATGGCTCAGTGATCACTCCACTGACTGAGGCCATACAAAGCCCTCAGGTGATCCATTGCTCAATGTCAACAGGCGTTACTGGTTTCCTTAAACAAAATCAAACAAGGGAGAAAAAAAAAAAAAACAGTACAAAAATAATTCTCAGCTTCTTTGAAACTTTAGCTTTACAGAAAAGTATAAACAAACCAGAACCATATGATTTTCTGAGCAAATACAGATGTCACCTACTGTTAGTGTTTCATTTGGCAACAATTTTTGATCACTGATTCCTGGTCATATTCATTCAACCAGAAAACCCCAAGCTTTTGCTTAATTATAGTGACAACCTGTTCCATATGAAACAGGTCTAATTCTTTTTATCAAAATTAATAGCTCTAAGGGTAATCAAGACCTGAAATAATATAAAATATAAACATCTGAACTGATTTTTTAATTCAGAAACTGCTGCACTGTTTTAATACCTTTCACTATACTATAACTAACATATTGAACTTATAACTATTCTGACTATATTTACTGTAGTTTCTTTTCTTTCACTGACACCAGGAATTCCCAAGAAGAGGACACCTTTATAAAAGTCTTTTCTATAGAGGAAACTTTTCAAAAAGTGATAAACATTAATCTCTGTGCTCAGCACAACAACCATTTATCTCATGTAAATAATTTAATTATTTAAAAAAAACTGTATGGGCCTTGGAAAGCAGAAAATGCATTTAGTAAATCTATCCACTAATGTAAAATGTTTGTATATGTTAACACAGAACTAGTAGGTAGCTATACAAGTAAGGTGACATGAAGGAGTGTGTGTGTGTGTGTATGTGTGTGTGTGTGTGTGTGCCCCAGAGGTCAGATGTCTTCTTCAGTCTCTCTCCACCTTAATTTTTGAGACAGGAGACAGGGTTTCTCACTAACCCTGGAGCTCACAAATTTGGCCAGATGACAGGAACAGCAGGTCTCAGCACCCTCCTATTTCTGCTTCCCCAGCGCTAGGATTATCGACAGTTACATGAAGCTTTCACATGGACACCAATGTCCCTGTGTTTGCAGAGCCATCTCCCAGGCCCCATAATACTACGATCTCAGCACATCATTTGAAACATCCACAGTGGAAACATTTTAACACTGATGTGTATGCTGCTTGATATCTGCTCTCAGGAAAGTACGAATTTTTGTTCCTCATTGTAAAGTATACACATGGCGTATGTGGAATTACATTGGAACTTTATAAAATTTTTTCCATAATTATGACAGTTTCTTTAATTTTTTATTGTACTTTCTGGGACAATGTTAATTGAAACAGTTTCTGTTTCATCTGTGAAATCTGAAGAAAATATACAAAACCAGAGTTAGAGAGGATTGTGAATTACCATTTAGGTGCTGAGAATTGAGCCCACCTCCACAGTAAGAACAAGTACCCTTAAGCACCAAGCCATCTCTCCAGCCCTCTGCAGGACCTTTATAAACCTTACTCCTGATCAAAACCACACATTTTAGGATTACTTTCACAGATGAATCTGACGGAACCATTCAGTACCAAAGGGAACATGTTTTCACTGTCTTGGAAAATCAAAATGACAATGGTGGTGCCAAATTCAAGATATCCAAATTGGACAATCTTAAAAAATGCTACAAAGCGGGTTTGCTAGAGGTTACAGTTTTTCTGTTTTCATATGTTAAGTTAGTTAATTCTAAGGTTTCATAGGAAAGTGGTAAACATCCTGTGTTTTTATAACCTTTTCCAAAAATGTCAGAAGGGCACTTATAGGAAGAAAACAGGTTTCACACTTACTGTGTTGTAATGAAAGGGCCCTTTCCAGCAGACGTAGGTGGGGATGGTCATTCACAGCTGATGCTAAAGTAAAACAAGGGCCAGATAAATGGCAACTTTTTATACTACGATGTTCTTATAAATTTTAAGATTAGCTTGTTACATTTTACAATGTAACAAATACATATATATATACACATATATACAATTCTCATTTTAAATGTAACAAGCTAATCTTATTAGTATATACATACATATATAGCTTATACACATGTATTTTTGTTTTGGTTTGGTTTTTGTTTTTTGGCCAGAATTTCTCTGTGCAGCCAGGCTGACCTCAAACTCAGAGATCCGCCTGCCTCTGCCTCCCAAGTGCTGGAATTAAAGACACATGCCAGCACTGCCGATCAACAATTTTCTTATACATTGCACTGGGGTTGATACCATGTGGACATTTGAGAAGCTATATAACACTAAGACCCACTCAGAACCAGCCAAAACATGTCTCTATGTACACAGTCTATACTGCTAAGCTCATTGGTAAACATTTGGTTTTTTTATAAAGCCTTTTATAAATATGTGACTTTAGGTCTGGGAAGTTAGCAGAACCAAGGTAAAGAATTCTGAATGTGACTTTCCTAAGAACACAGAGCTCTTAGCCAGCAGAGCCAGACTTTGGACCGAAAGTACCATTGCTTGTCCTGAGGCAGACCTCTTCAAACCCTTGCTTTTTTGCTCCACAGTATGAGCACATTTGAGAACTCAGTAGAACGTCAACAAGCCTTGAACATAAGCTTACTGATTGAATAGCATGTCCAACCATTCAACATTGTGACATGAGATGGTCACCAAAGCTCAGCCCAGAAAACTTCATTATCATGCTATTAAAAAAAAAAAAAAAACCTGGGAAAATTCCATAATGTTTGAAGTAAGTTTAACACGTTGGGCTGCATGCATAGGTAGGTATCCTTGGCTGCATGTAGCCTATGAGGCTCAGGCTGGACATGCCCAAAGGCTAAGAAGAGAGCTGAACTTCACTGAAAAATGTAGATGCTGTGCAGAAGTAAAACTTTGTTCACAGCCTAAACTGAAATCTGTCTCTTTCCTAGGAGACAGACTCCATTTATTAGTCAGGAGTTAACAACCACGTCTTATTTTGGAGACAAGTCACCAATTCCTGGGGCGCTCAGACACACTGTTTTCAACTATACAAACATGACATGCCAAGGGATGGAAAGACGTGTAATACTGGCATGAAGCGAGACACCGTTCATCTGAAGATGACCACAAACGGGCTACCTGCAAGCAGCCATTGACTACACTGGCTCTGCAGGTTGAATTTCACTTATTTGAGACATTGGGGCTGGCGGTGCTTGAATTGGGGGTATTTTTCATATTTTGAAGTTCAGAAACACATAGTGAGGTACGGTGGGGATAGAACCCAAGATTCAACAGGAAATTCATCCATGTGTAGACTGAGTAACTTTATACAAAGTGTTTTGACTGCCACTGGTCACACGGCAGTGTCAACCTCTTCACTTATGGCACTCACTGGTTAGCACGCCAAAAGGGTTGTGGATTTCGTAGCACTTCCCATTTTGAGTCTAGAGTTTGCAGCCAACACCGTGAAAGTTGTACCACAAGGTAATTGAAACTGTCTAGCAAAAAGTGGCAAAAGCAGTCGCCCGGAAATGCTCCTCTGTCCTCCCCAATGAAATCCCTGTTCAAATGTGGCGTAAGTTTCAAGAGAGTCCCAGCAGAACCTTAAACCAAACATGGCGCCCTCACGTAGCTGATCACAGGCAACTACATTGGTCTGATGACAATAAGTTGACCCCAGTCTCCCAGCCCACATTCCTGCAAACACACATGATGCCTGCTGGGAGAGAGACATTTTAATTGTTTTAATGCTGCATCTGATGTTTGTTTTGCAGTGTGTGCACGTGTACATGAAGATACACATATGCATATCTGTACATGCAGCCCTGTCTCTGTCCCCAACCCTCAAGGTTAGGATTGCAAGTGTGTCCCATGTCCAGCTTTTTATGTGGGTGCTTGGGGGAATCTCCGCACAACGAGCATTTTACCAATCAATCGCTCTCCCCAACCCCTCCTTTTTGAGTTTTGTTTTGTTTTGTAGTCTTATCTGGTCTGGAACTCCCTACATAGACCAGGCTCCCCTTCACCTCACAGAGAACTGCCTGCCTCTGCCCTTTTGTGTTTCTCAGCTGGACACAATTGCGGACAAGCATGGGCATCTTAAGAGTGTGTGGGGTGCTCACTCAGCAACTGTCCACCCAACTCAGAAACCTCCGCCTTCAACAGCCAGTGTCAAAGACATCAAAAGCCATGCTTAACACATTCTTCAGATTTTCAAAGCAACCCCTTGAAAACAAAAACCACCTTCCTTAAGGGCCAACCTAATCTAAAGCCCAGAGGCTCCACACAGCAGCACATTGCCTGCTTGCTTCTGCAGCACTAAACACATTTGCAATCGAAGGTACCAGGGCAATGTAGCTATTGATTCTCATCTGCTTCTGAGTTCAGAAAATGCCACAGCATGTACTTTAAGCGCTCAGTCCTCTCTTCGTGCTTCAAAGGCTCCCCACCAGAAGCACTGTGTGATCTTGGGCACTGTCTGTGCCTGGGAGAGAGACGGGTTATTATCTGAGCTAGTGCTAAGGGGATTCTAGCAAGAAACAAACCAACTCAATGGAGAAAGGTTATACCGAAAAACTCCTGCCAGCAAACTCACCGTTTTCCTCCCCCTCATTTGAAATTCATGAAGATGGAGCGAAGCTTTTGTTTTCCATCAGCGAGATGAGCCTTAATACACTCTTGCCAAAAGCAAGCTAACACGGGGTAATTGTTTTTCATCTAAATTGCATGTCCAACCTGCTTAGTCTTCAAAGAACATAGACGCTAAAGCTCTAATACTCAACTGCTGAGTGACAAAGGAGAGGGCACAGGGCCCACAGGCATGATGAGAATTTTTAATCACCACCTATCTGTCAGTGAGCTCTGGAACTTTGGGACTGTGCTGGGAAAGAGCGCAGGTTATTCATAAGGTAAATAGAGCTCCACAATTCATTTGAGTCTCTCTCTCTCTCTCTCTTATTAAGGGAGGAAAAAGTGATTTAGAGGGAATTAAGATTCCCCAAGGTGTTTTTAATCTCCTTTCACTCCAGGGCCGGGTACCTCATGTAGCACTAAAAAGATTTCAAAAAATGAAAGGAAATGCCTAGAACACGGAAAAAGAGATGGCTATCTACAGAAAGCATCTGCCTTTGTTTAAGCAAAAAGTAGGGTTTTCCTCTATGAACTTCACATCTAGACTGTATCTAATCTTGATGTAATCTAATCGTTCTTGCAGACATTTGCTCTGCGAATACATCCAATACATAAAAAAGAGGCAAAGGCCATCAATATCTAATACTTCTCTGTGTTTCAAACCTCCCGATGTAAACACGAGCTCATTTAATTGCACATAACTGCCCTACTGCGAGATGTCTGTGTTATGCAAATGAAAACCATCCAGAGAAACAGGATGATTTCATCTGCTCCCACTAGCACAGTGGTTCCCAACCTGTGCGTTGCGACCCCTTTAGGGATCGCATATCAGATATTTACATCACAATTCATAACTGTAGCAAGACTACATTTATGAAGTAGCAATGAAAATAATTATACGGTTGGGGTCAGCACAACATGAGGAGCTGTGCTAAAAGGGTTGCAGCATCAGGAAGGTTGAGAACCGCTGCTCATCCACCTTTCAGAGGTAGAGAGGCATGAAAGGCTCGCTAGTTTTTGTCATCGATCCCTGGACATCACTGTGTGAGCATGTGCCAAGACAAAACATTTGATTCTGTTTATTGGGTTTGCTGGTAGTTACTTTAATTCTTTTTGCCTGGTTTAAACTTCCATTTTTCTAATTACATTCCTGAGCATGTCCAAGGCTGCAAACGCCTCAGCGTGACGTGGGTATAAACTAGATTACATTGATGGCTGTCAGTAAATTGTACTACTACTGTCCTGTACCACTGAGTCATCGGAGGTTTTCCACCCTGGGCAGCCCGACAGCAGAGATACTGTCCAGCATGCTGCCAAGTGAGAGAAAAGAGACCGTGGAGGCCACTACAGTGGGGACGTGGGCGATGATGTCAGCTCCCTAACATAATGATGGAGGCCAGTCACAGTCTTGGGTCATCTCTAATGTCATTCTTCCAGTGTTAAAATCTGTTATTTCAATCCCTATGCTTTCTTTTTACTCCACGATTTCATAGAGGTATAGACCAAATTTAAATTTTTTATTATTTTCAGGCTCAAATTAACCTCTTTTATGCCCTTCCTCTTCCAGCTGAAACCCATTTTCCCAAAAAGCCCCATCCTACTTTGATACCTGTCCTCCACCCTACCCCACCCCTGAGTATAAATAAGATGGCTTCTGTGAGCCCTTCTGGGAGGGGTTATGCCTGTCCTCCTTTGATGTCTGCACCTACCTCCGCCACACTGAGCATAAATGAGGTGGCTTCCACGGACATGACTGAAGGGTTATACACTGACACACGAGCAACTGAAAGAAATGACACCCCCTTCCTCAGCACCCATTAATTGCTCATAGCTCCTCAGGGAGGGATAGGGCCTCATGAATCCCTCCCCGACACATGATAAACGATGAGGGACCCCATCTTGTTTGGGTCTTGTGTAGATAAACACAGACGCGGTGAATCTAATGACAGGGTCTCACATAACCCTGGCTGGTCTTCAGCTTATTTTGTAGCCAAAAAAAATGACTTTGAGCTTGTGATCTTCCTGACTCGGTCTCCCAAATGCTGGGGATACAGGCACGTATTCCTACTGTTCCGGACTCTTGCAGGACTGTCTATCGAACCCAGGGATTCATTGTGCCAGTCAAGCATTGTATCCACTGAGCCATAACCTCAGCCCCTACACATTCCTTCTGTTGAACTGTTGGACTGCCTCCCTCTTGTGGGTGGCAGTGAACGGAGATGGAGCGCCATGAAGGCCTCAGGCACACTCTGGAGAGTACAAGGTGGGGGTGCTGCCTGCCTACCCCAAGGTGTCACACGCCACTGCTGTACCACACGAGCAAGTCCCACATCTGTTCCTTTGTGCTGCAGTTGAAGATAATGAAGAAGTCATCAGGGGAGGCAGTGTGGTGCTGGCAGCTGTTTGAGAAGTCGCCGCTGTGTGTGACGAACCTCAGGATCTGGCTGCACTGTGGCTCCAGAAATGGCACACGTACCGTGCACCAGGACTCGAGCACCGGGACTTGGCCATGGCTGGCACCATCACACAGTGCTATTGTGACACAGGTACCCAGTAACCAGCACCATGCTGGTTCACATTCCATCATGATGTTGGAGGCAGAAGAGATGGACTACAATGGGTTGTTAAGCCATTCCACAACTCCTGTTCTGGTTGCCCCATAAGCAAATTTATTTAAGCAGCATACATTTTTGTGGGGTACTAATAGCTTTGGGCACAGCTTGAAACAGATATATCATGTTGCCAAGGCTAACCCTTCTCTTTCTACCTGTTGGATCTCTTTCTTCAAATGTTTCCTGAATCTGTAGGCAGCTTTTTTAATGCAGTGGCAAAGATCTAGTTATAACAGAAGGCCAAAACAAGAAAAGACCATGTGCCAACTACAAATTATGATCTCAACATCATAGTTTCTAACTATTTTTATGTCAAAGCAAAGTAAATTAAGGTTAGAACTAGTATTGCCTAGTAATTAGGGGAAAAAAATTCCCAGTCTCTAAGGCCATGATTGCAGAGCTTCCATTCAGTCTCCACGAAGATGATAAACTATTTCGTGATAATTTTAATGAGGGTAATGCCAAATATTTTGCCCCAATGTCTTACCCCAGTTTTCAGAAAGACAAAAGTATTAGAGTTTGATAAATACAAAAAAGAGAGAGAATTTGGAAACACAGCACTCCATTTCCCACCCTAGCAGTTTCAAAAGTCCTTTGAATCCTGGCACACCACGCATAAAATAAGAGTGCAGAGTAAAGTCGTCCTAAGACTCATGTCATTTCGAGTGTTGAGCTGTAACGGATCCACTTAATGGTGTGTTGGCTGTCAGGACCCTGCAAAGGCTTGTTCGTCTGCTTGTTCTTAAGTTTATTTGATCTATATCCCCCCCCAACCAGGGATACTTATCCCTCGGAACCCAAAGAGACACTGTCCACCAAAGAAGTCAGAAACATTCTACACGTGATGAGAGCATTTGGTTTTGTAAGAGGCAAGTGGGAGAGGTAGCAGGTCGTTATCCTGAAAACAGAAAAAGAAGCAAGCGCGCAGGAAGCAGCCCAGTCCAGCTTCAACAGGAGCCAAGTGTTCATGTATTGATCTTCCACCCAGCTGGGTCACAGAAATACCAGTGTACATTAGGCAGGGGAAGGACTAAAAATTACATTAAGTCAAATGGCTAAATCAATATTTAACAGCACGGTTAGTGGTAGTTGACCTTAAATGCACCCTTAATCAAACAAAGGTGAGTCGGGCCAGCCTCCAGGATATGCCACCCAGAAATATGAACTAATGCAGAAGAGGTGTGTTAAAGATCCCCACTAATGGGGGTGCCTTTGCAGCCCACTCCAACTGCAAGGAGAAGGTCATGGCTGCCCTCTTAACAAAGACAAGTGGAATTTTATTCATGTGGTGCCGGGTCTTCCTATATCACCTCTCTCCTTGGCTCTAGGATTCAACAGCCTTGATCTCAGCACACTTAAAAGCCAGAAAAGGATTCCGACAATGATTTCCCCCAGCAAATCATTAGCAAATTATCAGTACTAGCTCCATACCGTTAGCAATGCCTTCATAAACACGTGTAGACGCCACTGGTTGCCACCCAGCTGCTGCTCCATAATGTCATTTACATATATTTGTACATAAGCTTGTCATTTAGACTGTACTTGCACTGAAGATTGCTGAAATAAGTTCACTTACATTAAAGGGAATGCAGAGAGGGGAGAAAAATGAGGCAATCTCTTCAGGATATCAGGGAAGCATTGCAGATGCTGTGGGTTCTCAGACTCCCAGATGTGAGACTGTTTTAAATTGCCTCGCTGCCCATAAAATACCTTAATACCCGGCAGCATTTCAGTTTTCACTGCTAAGGACTTGATGGTAACTCCAAGGAAAAGGTCAGTGTAAGACTCTATTTCAATAGACTGAGGGCGGCAGCAGGCTGGGTGGAGTTCACAGAGAGCTCAGGAGAATTTACAGGATTCAGTGACCTAAACATGCCGGTGTTACTGGGGCCATTTCCTTTGCATCCCAGTCTGGCTGCAAGGACAGGCGTGTGATAATTAGAAAGCTCTCCTGAAACGCTTCCCTTTGATTTGTTAGTGGGCTGTAGCTAGAGTTCCTCCGAAGCCCTGCATCTCTCAGGTCTGTCTGCTGGTTACCATGGTGATGGGGTTCAATGTATCCTATGAGCTCATCAGCATTCTGCCACATCCAGGCGGCTGGCAACAGAACTTCTGAGAATTGGGCAGCAAGTGTTGAGGTTGAATGTAAAAGCAATTGCTTGAAAATATGATCATACACTTGAGGGAGGTGGAAGACAGTCCACAGAAAAAGATCACAGTCTCTTTGCCATCAGGGTATGAAATAAATATCTGATCTCCCATAGGGCTCACCACAAAAGCTCTAGGCAGGAAGAGACCTGGCAATATGATAGGCTCTTTAGCTAATACACAGACATAAAAGGAAGTTGTTTGCGACTTAATGATAGCCAAGCGAAGTTTGGCTTCTGGGAATTCCCTCTGCCCAGGGTAGCCCACATACAAACCAGTAGGCATGCCCTCTGGTTCACACAGCCTCAATCAAAATATTTACTAAGTTCAAGACACCCACACTGTAAATGAAGTAAAGCTATAGTCACAGATGGTGTGATATTGGGTATGGAAAGTCTTAAGACATTCTCCAAAAAAAAGAGCATTATAATTAATAGGCTTTTTTCAAAAACCTTACAAATGCACATCAATAAAATTATGAAAATGAACTCTGTGTACAATTGTACAAAAAAAGAAAATATTTTGAAATAGATGTAACTAAAGAAATAACAACAGCGGCTGGAAAGATGGCTCAGGATTTGCTACAGTGTTTGCCACACAAACATGAGGACCACGGTTAGGATCTTCAAAATCCACCTAAATGCCAAGTAGACGTGGTGGCCCATTTGTAATTCCAGTCTAAGAAGATAAAAAGAGGGAATCCTCAGAGGGAACTGGCTGGTGGGTCTAGCCATATCCCAGTGGGCTCTGGGCTTGAATAAGTGACTCATCTCTAAATCAGGTGGAAGAGTGATCAAGGTTGACTCCCAGCCAGCAGCCTCCTGCTCCCAGGCATGCACACCAATACACACATGTTCCTATACATAAGCAAGCATGCTACACACAAAAAAATGGGGGAAATGAGAACAACAAGATCATTGAAAGAAACTGAAGGATGCGTAAGTGAAAAAATTCCGTGGTTATTATATCAGAAGGGTTAATTACAAAGTAAATGTCAAATTCTTTCAAGTTGATGAATGCTATGCCTACCAAAATCCTAGCTGCCTTTTGGAAGAAATAGGTAAGCTGATTCTAAAATATATGTGGAAATGCAAGAGATCCAAAATAGCCTGAACCAGATATTTAGTTCAATTGGTAGAATGTTGTGTTTTGTTTTTGTTTTTGTTTTTGTTTTCTATTATGTGAGGCTCTGGATTCAATCCTTACCACATAAACTGGCATGGTGACATAAAACTGTAACCTCAGCACTAGGGAGGTAGACTCGGGAGTTCAAGGTTATCCTCACCTGTGGGAACGTAATGGCTCAAGGCTATGGAGGAAGGATTGAGAGAGTTTCGACCTCAGATACCTCAAACATGAGGACAGCAGGAGTTGGCTACCTTCCCCCTCCCAACCTGGCACCATAAAGTCGGCTGCCCCACCATCAACCCTAGTAAGAATTGATTACCCTGACAGTTATTAGGCTTTGCCTCTTGTTTGGCCTTATAAGGTTCCCACAAACACACGCCTTACAGTCCCTGAGTATTCAGATAAAGCATTTTCTAACACCCAATAGTATATGGCCACACAAACCTTGCCCCATAGACTCTGGCCACCTACCTCCCCACGGGCATAAATACCCGGGCCCTTCCATCCCAATAAACTGAACCAGTTCTCTGAAGCTGTTTCCTGGTATGTTCATTGCCCACTAAGATCCCATGCTGCCCTCACCTACGCTTGGCTAAGCTTCTCTCCCTCAGTGGGTCCCACTCAGTGCACAAGGAGCCTGGATACTCTCGGGGGGAGCAGACATGGGGCGACACTCACCTGCATACCAGGTTCAAGGCTAGCCTAGGCTACATGAGACTCTGAATGAGGAGGAGGGGGAGGAGATTTATACTTTCAATTTTCAAATATACAGTACCAAAAAAAAAAAAAAAAAAGCAGCAATAATCAAGGAAGTGTAGTACCAACATCAGGACAAACATCACAGAATGATAGTTCAGAAGTAAATTCTTACTTTAGGGTTTATTGCTTATCCTTAATGAGAAACTAAGGTGAACCATCGGAGGAAGATTTACTTTCCTCAGGTTGAAGATGAGGCTGGTATCACTTTGTAGCCCTGACTAGCCTGTAATGTTCTGCCCCATTCACGAACCCCAAAAGACCAGGAATGAACAGACTCCGCTGTAAATACATGAGGTTCTTTTTATTGTAAATTACAAGCTGCAGCTTGGGCCCACACCCCCTACGGCTGAAGCTGTGGGAGCCGAACGCCCGTGCCCAGGTTAGTTGGGTGATTTAAAGATTCTGGTCCCTCCCAGCATGCCCAAGGCAGGGACAATTCCTGCCTGGCAAGCATCTATTGGTCAAAATGCTACATTTTGAATTGATTGGCTATAGGGAGGTTCCCAGACCATTAATGATCTGGTGTCCCTCCCTAGGGGGATGGGCCAGTTTCCTAGCAACTGTATCTCTAGTGGGTGGGGAAAGAATGCTGTAAGGCAGGTTCTTCCCCTCAGGGCATTACTGTACTTCTTTACCTACCTAGTTCAGGCCTTAATTAATAATAGCTGCTAATTTTTAATCTTTTGATCTCTCAGTAACTTGCTCAGTAGACAAGGCTGGCCTTGAACTCACAGGAATCTACATGCCTCTGCCCACTGAGTATTGGAATTAAAGGTGGGTATCACCACGCCCGGCAAAAATGGTCTTTTCACTGGGTTGTTTTGGAACAGACATAAGTCTTTTTTAAAAAGTAAATTTAGATCCCTATTTTTTTTTAAACCATAGACAAAAATAATTCAAAGTATTCAAAAACCTAAATTAACAATTTAAACTGTAAGACTTATGAGAAAACAATCCTCATCTCTCTGACTTGGTGAATGGTCTGTGAAAGATACTGAAAACAGAAGGGAAAAAGTAAGAGAAGATAAATCGGTTCTCCAACATGGAAACATTCCTGCTTTAAAGGATACCATTAACAAAGTAAAACGACAAGGTGGTTGTGGTGCCACATGTCTGTAATTCCAGAATTCAGGAGGCAGAGGCAGGTCACTAGTTTGAAAGCAAAATCAGGGGAAGGGGCAGATTAAGTAAAAAGATAGCTTACAGAGAGAATGGGAGAAAGTATTTGCAATGACATGCCTAATAACTTGAATACTGTAAAAAAAAATTCCACACAGTGTAACAATGAAAAAAAAAAAATCCCAAGTTAAGATAGGCAAAAGATTTGAATGGGAATTTTCCCAAAGGAAATATGCAAATACCCAATAAAGACAGAGCAGGAGGCTCAACATTGCTAGCTATCAGGGAGAATGGGTGAAAACCACAAGAATAGCTACAAACCGAAACAACGGCAAGTTTTACAGAGCAAGTGGGGAAAGCAGAGCGTCCCACTTTACTATGAGGGCAGGCTGAAAAGGACGGCTGTTTCTTCAAATGCTAACCGTGCAGACAGCACATGTTCCAGAACGTTCTACTTCTAGCAGAACGTGAATGCATAAAACTATAAAAAAAAAATATTGGGTGTCTGAGCCGGGGGTCTAGGTCCTCATGATAAACTAGGGTCAGATGGCAGTGGAGGAGAACTCCCCCTTTCAGTGGACTAGAGGAAGAGGAGCGGGAGGAAGAGGGAGGGTGGGGCTGGGAGGAGACATGGGAGGGAGCTACAATCAGGATATAAAATGAATAAATTACAAAAAATATTTTTTAAAATTGTGCGTGAATATTCACTGTAGTATTATATGTAAGTGCAAAGGTGGAAATAGCACACATGTCTGCCTGACTGATGAGCATAAAAACATAACTTGACATATCCATAGACTGGAGTAGGACTACATAGGAAAGGAGTGAGCATTCGTATGCTGCAATACAGGCAAAGCTTGAAGACGGCACGCTAAATGAGACACTTCTAGAGTTTGGATCTGGACCATCCCACTGGAAAGTGCTGAAACCTCTAAGAGGGCGGGCCTTCTCTGTGATAAACACCAAGGGCAAAGCAGCTTGAAGCTGTAGACACTCATTTCAGCTTACAGGTTACGGTCCACCATCGAGAGAAACCAGGGCAGGATCTAAAGCAAGAACCTGAAGATGGTAACTGAAGCGGATACCGTGGAGAAACGCTGCTTCCGGGCTCACATTTACCTACCTTTCTTGTATGGCCTGGGCCCACCTGCCCTGAGTGGGATGAGTACTCCTATATCAATTAGCAATTAAAAAAAATTAAATTAAAAATTAAAAAAAAATGCCCCCATAGACATGCCCCCAGGCAATCTGATAGAAGCAATTCTTTTGAGATTCTTCTTCCAAGGGTAGCTAGTTGAAAACTAACGTTAGTCATCCCAGACCTAATGGGAATGTTTTCAATTAGGGGACAGGGTGACTCAATCCTTTCTCCTTCATCTCTCTCACTGGCTGTCATATGCCTATCACCACAGGCTCCAAACAACAAAGCTAACCAATCGTGTACTCAAACCTTTAAAAAGAATCATTTCCTATGGCCTAGTAAGGTCACCTTGCCAGGGAGAGGTGATCAAAGAGCAGGCAACTGAGTTCATGCCAGTGACTGCCTCTGATCCCCTTACTAGGGAACCCAATTGAGACTGAGCTGCCCATGGGCTACATCTGAGCAGGGGGTCAAGGTCCTCTCCATGCATGGTCCTTGGTTGATTTATCAGTCTCTGCAAGACCCCCTGAGCCCAGATTTTTTGGCTCTGTTGGCCTCCTTATAGAACACCTGTCCCCTCCAGGTATTTCTATCTCCCTCTTCTTCTTAAGATTCTCTGAACTCTGCCCAAAGTTTGGCTATGAATCTTAGCATCTGATTCCATTTCCTGATGGGTAGTCTTTCAGAGGCTCCCTGTGGAAGGCTCCTGTCATGTTCCCTGTCTTCTCCTACTTCAGATGTTTATCCTGTTTGCCCTTCTGGATGAGGATTAAACCTCTTCCCTAAGGGTCCTCCTGGGCCACAGAGAAAGAGGATCCAAACAGTACTGATGAGAACTGATAGGCTGGGGTCAGATAGTGGGGAAGGAGAACCTTCCCTATCAGTGGACTAGGGGAGGGACATAGAATGGGGAAAGGGAGAGAAGGGGACCAGGAGGAGATGAGGGAGGGGGCTACTGCCAGGATACAAAGTGAATACACTGTAAATAATAATAATAATAATAATAATAATAATAATAATAATAATAATAAT
>NW_026596040.1:17578072-17625572 GCF_907164565.1 Psammomys obesus
ATAATAATAATAATAATAATAATAATAATAATAATAATAATAATAATTTTAAAAAATAAATTAAAAAATCATTCCCATACTTTATAAGTTGATTATCTCAAATATTTGTTTTGATGACAGAAAACTGACAAACTCAGACATGTTAGTGCAGAAAGGGGGCTAGTGGTATCTCAGAGGTAGAGAGTGAGAAAGAGAAAAGATTAACTGCTAATGGATTATTGGATTTCTTGGGGATGGAGAGAATGGTGATAAAATGCTTTCAAACCAGACATGGTGTTGGTGATGGTCGCACAGCTCTGAATACATGAACAACCGTGAACAGCATTCTTTCCAGGGGTGAGCTATAGAATGTGAGCTCTATCCTAATGATGTCATTAAAGGAGATGGACTTACGCTTACTCTCCAGTAACTACTGGGAATGAGATCAACTGGAAGTGGCTTGAGGTATTAGTTCATCGCAGAGCATGCTAGCAATGCAAAGGGGAAATTATTAAAGAAAGGCGTTTCCACAGGTTTTCAACTCAAATATATAGGACTTCATTTCTGTTCAATAGCTTAGAAATAGTTCTGCTCTACCAACTTCTCATTTCTCTTGGACCAGAAGAGTGTGCATGTTCAAGAAGGGAACAGTTCCCTCTCTATTGGCCTTTCAAGAGAGATGATTGGTGCATCACTTGGGAGGTGCTTAAGCTAACTCATTTAAAAGTGAGTTGTCCGTGGCTTCTTTGTAGTTGTTTCCAAACAACAGCTTAACTCTAAGCTGGCTTTCAAATTCAGAAGAAACAGTTAAACTGAAATCTAAGTTTCTGAATCAAAAGCCTTTTCTGTGTGGTCCAGCTGGGAACCATGGGTCCTTGTGCTCACAGATCTCCTGGGAAACTGGGAATGTTAAGCACCCAGGATTGTCCTTTCAAAGAGAAAGACACATAACCTATTTTCCAGAAGGCTGGAAATTGGGGGTTATTAGAAGCCCAGTGGTCTACATTATCTGCTGGGACAGGCCATATCAAGCTCCTACAACCAGGACCAGAGGTGGCCAGTAAAATAAATGACCTTTGCATTACCGGTACCACCAAGGACTCCTTCAAGCTCCCAGAACCAGGCCCAGAGATGTCTAATACTCTAAATGACCTTTATATTATCTGTATAGATAGGGGCTCCTACAACAGGACCAGAGGTGGCTAATAACCCAAATGACCTCTACTATACATGCTGTATGTGTAACTAAGACCAGTCCAGATCCTTCCTTAGGCCTTTAAGCTAGTTCAGGTAGCATATCTCTAGAACCCATCTTCTTGGAAAAAATGACATGTACTTTGAGTAAAATTTCAATATAATTGTTGCCTCCATGTGAGCCTGGGATTGTATTACACCAGGAGACTTTTTTCCAAATTATGCTGTGTAAAATGTGCTGACAATAAACCATCAGACTCTCCAGGCGCTTGATCCAGCCTGGCAGACTAGGTTAGGATAAACTGAGTTTTCATTCTTACCTCTTCGTGTATCGTTTTGCTGTGACTCCTGCAGGGATACACTCATTGTCTAAGCAAACAACTCATCCCACGTCAAGAATCACAGACTTGAATTCTCACAAGGTCCAATCAAGGTCCCTAGAAAGGGGAGCTTATAGGGTCTAAAACTAATGGGAAGCATAACCTGTATGAAAGGGGCAGCTACTAATAGTCATAGCAGGTGGCTGCCCTACAGAAGCCTCAGCCCAGAGACAACAAATTAGTTTATAAGCTGTCAATTTAGATATTTGGGTAAGAAAGTCACCATTTACAAAATTAAAATGTTTTAAAGCACAAAAGTGATCAAAAGTTACCTACAAATGCCAAATTCAACTGTCTTTAATTTTTAAACTGTCTTAATCTCTTGTATTCATATACCACTGTGCTAAAAAAAAAAAAATCACTCATATGTCTCTATTCTCCAACAATTCTTTTAGAATCTGAATCAAAAATATATATTGGCATAAAAATTCATATATCATAGCTTTTTGGTTTTGATTCAGACTCTAAAAGAATTGTCAGACGATATTATAAAGATTAAAACAAAGTATATGCTAATAGCAGAAAGATGTTCATCATAGCAGTAGTATTCATAATTTAAAAATGGGGGAAATGCCAAAATAGTTGTAATTAATTGCTTTTTATAAATCCTTTTATGGAACATAGAGAAACCACTGAATTTTAATAGTACAGGAAAAGATAATGCCATAATGCATTGCTGCATGCATAAAATCAGATGCAAGAGACACAAAGTATTTTCAGTTATGGGAACAGTTACATATTGTGTGTTGGGGGTCATATGTGAGTACACATGTTTGCAAAGGTGTACACACAGGCCAGAGAAGGATGCATCAGGTGTCCTGCTTTATCACTCTCTACTGTATTCCCTTGAGACAGGCTCTCTCCCTGGACCTGGAGGTAGGCTGATAGCAAGCAAGCCCTAGGGATCCTTCTACCTCTGTCTCCCTCTGCACTGGGGGGACAAGCATCTGGCTTTTTATGTGAGAGCGGAGAGGGCTGAATTTAGGTCTCCACACTTGCATTACAAGCACTCTTAAACTCTGAGCCATCTCCTCAGCTCCAATTACATTTAAGGAAAAAAAAAAAAAACTAGATGAAAGTTATACTAAATGTTGAAACATAGACAAGAATTACTTTTTGTAATTTTTCCTAAATTATTTCCAGATGATCTTACAATTGAAAACTCAATGACTACTACATTTTTATCTTGCCTTTTATCTTTAGATAATGATGCCAAAAATAATCAGAAATTATCATAATGTTAATTCCACATTCATTAACAGACCTGGCTGATAGACAGCTGAAGAAGTCACAGGAGTAATATGGTCATGTAAGTTGTGCACATAGACCATAAGCAGCACATAAATTATGCATTTTCCCGTTATCACAAGCTTATCTGCAACATAATAATCCTACTAGAAACGTAAGGAAAGCCTTGATCACTGGGAGTGGAAGTAGAAATGAGTTCATGCAAAATGAAAACCAGAATGTCAGTAGAAAAACAAATCAAGGTCAGTAGGTCTACAGAACTTTCTTCTTCAGGATATAGAGTATTTTACAAATAAGACCCAAAATTTGCCAAATAAATAGCCAGACTTGGTTAACCATAAAAAGAAAAATGTGAAGTGGCTACATGTAATCCAGAGAGTCATCATTTCACTCCTTCCAAGAAGTACCACTGTGTTATTCTAAATGCAACTAAAATTTAATAGCATCAAGGGGGGCTATTCAACTTCTGCAGATGCAGTGGAGTAAAGGCCAGTAGAGGTTTTCTATGAAAAGCCAGACAATATTTTGGCCATGACATAACTACTCAATTTTTTTTAACCACAGAAACAGGCTTGTTGGGAAAAGGAAGGGCAAGATAAGCAAGGGGAGGGGAGGGACGAGGGAGGTAAGGGTTGTAGGAGAATATGATCGAAATACAATGTGTAGCTGAATGAAAGTGTTGCAAGGAGACCCAGTGTGATGTATAAGCAATACATGCTAATAAAATTTTAACCCCTCAAAATACCTTTATGAATGCAACAATTACTGCATACAAGGTTGTTTATATAACATGAACAACTAAAGCAACCCCCCCAAAAAAATCCCGTGACTAATTCAAATAAATGACTGTATAGGCGATATTACTTATGTTAAAAAAAAGGGGGGGGAATAAACAAGATGAGTATTGCTGTATATTTCTCAACTGTGTCTGCAGAAACAGGCACTGGGCAGAATTTGATACACAGAGCCAAGATCTGTGTCATATTTAATACATTAAGTCTTGAGTGAATGAAAGCAAGCTAAATAAATACAATCATTTAGTTCAATGGAGTAGGTTGCTGGGCAAATTAATAAGCTAACAGCCAATGAGAGACAAACTTGTGGAAGAAAACAAACAAACTCAGTGTTTCTTTGTGTTTCATCTCTGGCAGCAGTGGAAAGATGAGAAAGCTCTTATAGGTCTAAGGAAAAAAAGCTGGGGAGTTAGTCAGTTTTCTAGAGACAAGTATGAAAGTGAAGGACTCTTGGAAGGAAAGCAATCTAGCAGAGACATGGGGCTTGCTGATGTATGATAGTGAAATGAGATAAGAGCTCTCCAGCATGCAAGAATCTGAGATATTTCAAGATGTGTCAGCATTAGTCTACCCTGGAGGAAGGGCAGAAATGCTCAAAGAGGCCTCCATGGATGCCAACCCCTGGTGTGGTTTTTTGCTTGCTTGCTTGCTTTTTTGTTTGTTTGTTTTGAGACTAGGCCTCATGTATCCTGGACTGGTCTGAGTCTTGTTGTGTAGCTGAGGGTGACCTTGAGCTGCTGACCCTCCTGGTCTAGCTTCTCAACTGCTGAGACTTACAGATACTGTGCAAATGCTAGGAAGAGGTTTTTAAATGTTGAATTCCTTTATAATTCCTTTATACTCAGGATTGGGGCTGAAGAGAGGGCTCAGCAGTTGAGAGCACTGGCTGGTCTTGCAGAGGACCTTAGTTCAGCTCCCAGAATCCACAGGGCAAGTCACAACCGTCTGTAACTCCAGTTACAAAGAAACAGATGCCCTCTTCTGGCCTCTGGTGGAACTGCCTACAGGTAGAGGTACGCATACATACACACGTGCACACATTCATACACATAAAATAAAAGATCAAATTTTTAAGGTTTTTTTAATAAAAATACTTAAGTTTATTTAAAAGTAAATGTTCAAAGGCTCAAACACATACACAATCTAATGAGCAGTAAAAAGAAAAAGTATGTTCATCCTGTACATAACAAATTTCTCTGCCCAACTCCTACGCCTGTAATTGTTGTTGCTGCTGCTGTTGAGACAAGATCTCACATCTGTGTTCCAACTCCATATATAGCTGGAGATGACCCTGAACTTCTGATCGTCGTGCCTCCATCTCTCAAGTGCAGAGAATTATATGTTTATGTCATGGTTTTTCAACCCCCACATCATCCCAGGAAACTTGTTTTTCTCTATTTTTGCGTGCCATGTACAAATGGTAAGTTCATTACTCTGTATAAAAGTTATTCAAGAAATTCAGTATTGAGTTTCCTGGCAACTAAACAGTAATAATGCTAAACCCAAAAGACAGAATGCTGACTATTTTTACTTTGAGAGTCTTTCTGTTGCTGTTTTGATTTGTTTGGATGGTGGGGGTTTTGTTTGTTTGCTTGGTTGATTAGTTTTGGTCTGAGGTTTTTTCTTAATGCAAACTGACCTCTTCCTCTGTCTACTCATTAAGATCTTTTCTTAACTGATATTTGTTGCAAACAAATATTTTGTGGTGTTTTTCAAAGTAATTCTTCGTTGACATGTAGCGTTCGTGCACCTAAGTGCATAAACTATGATGTATCACATAGCTTGATAGTAAAGATACTAGGAACTCCCAGAACTTGGACCAGAATATTAGGAGCTCATTATAAGCCACTCTACATCCTGTGTCCAGGAATTATGTTCATTCCTCCCCTCATCCCATAACCAGGATAACCACTCTAACTGTGGGCACCTTGGACAAGCTTTCCTGGTTTCAAAGCTTCCTGTGAATGGAAGCTTTACCACGTTTCCACTGTATAGTTCCTCATACTGCTGTCCTAGCTGCTCTCTCACTCTCGTTGCTATGTGGCATTCCACTGGATCAATGCCCTGAAATTATTCTGTCTATTCTATCATTGGTGGATATTTGATCTGAGCCATTTCCAGGCCTCCATCATTATGGACTATGCCGCAATAGACAAGAACCAACATGTCTACTGGTGTACATAACATACATTTCTGTTATATAAACATGTAAAGAACATTGGCTGATTTTTTGACTAGCATTACGAATTTCATATGTGCAGATGAAACTTGTGCACACTTCGCAGCCTTGTGGAATTCCCAAACGTGTAAAACACTTTATTTCAATCTGTGTACCACTTTAACATTCTCTTTCAAGTCATGAATGCCAACAGGAACTTTTCCTTCAGTGTCCACCTTTGTGGTTGAATCATGTAACACCCTTCCCATCGAGGTCACCTATTTTATTTTGTTAAAGTAATGGGGAAGTTTCACTAACTTCAAAATTCCATAGACAGAAACAAAGCAGAGCAAGAGTAATTCATGAATTTCTATTGGCAGCACATGATGACACTCACAAAATATTAATTTAGCAAAACCACAGGCAAAATTCTTCTGATAGTGGAGGTAGCACTGTCGAAGCTGTGGGTTGGCTTTTCTGTGTGCACACACACACAATGCAATTGAAAAAGAGCAAGATATGTTCAGATCACTCATTTGATCTGAGCAAACCCATTCTCCTTAGAGTAATGACAACTTCACGGGTGCACACAACTATGGGCACAGCCTTCCAAAACAACCAACTAGCAGGTCTGTGATTTTCTCTTGCCAGGTAAGAGCTTCTGTTTCTCTAGTGGTCAGTGAGTGGTACCACTATGGCTCCTTGTGGCATTTTCCACCCAGACGATATTGTTTCCTTTAAAAAAAAATTAGTATTTAGTTTTTATTTATTGCAACTATACTCTGATTCCCTGGAGCTCATTCTCTTGCTGACTCGAAAGTTTGCTGCACAATTGCTTATGGCATTATCAGATTATCACATACAGATTTATAGCATAAAATGGACAACAAACTCCCTGTAAAAGTCCATCCAGAATGCTCACCAAATGTGCTTCCTGTCTTTCCAGCACCAGCTTCATGGGCACCTAATTCATAATTTCCTCCTGACCAACAGACTAACAACTCCGTCATGTCCGGGCTGAGTCATTGGTCACTGCCTATCTTTCTAATTATGTCAAGTCAAAGGTGTAACCATCCCAAATATTTCTCCCACCAGCAAAAAAAAAAAAAAAAAAAAAAAAAGCAAAGAACTATTCCTGCAAGGACACTTCACTCTTAACAGAGCACCTAGCATGCTGGTCTCAAAGAGGAGATAGCAGATCCATTGTTAAGCTACTGCTTGCATTTCCATACACCACTAGGTAAGACCACAGAAGGATCTGGACACACAAAATGGGAGGACACCTAACATTTTTCATCTAAAAGCTAATGTGATAAAATAAAATGAAAAATATATAATAAATACTAAATTTGATAGCACTCTGGGAGGTCAGGTATAAAACTGGCTAGTTCTGGGGAAATGAGAATATGTTCTCCCAAACTTAGTAAGACTATGGAAGTGTCTAGGCAGATCAAGACCCGGCTACACAAGAATCAGTCTAGTGCACAGATCCTTTTTATTTTTTTTTAATTTTCATTTTTTTACAATTTATTAATTTCATTTTTATGTCCCTATTGTAGCCCACTCCCTCATCTCCTCCAGGTCCCACCTTTCGTCTCTCTTCTCCCCCATCCCCTTCCCCTAGTCCACTGAAAGCTGGAGTCTTCCCCCACTGCCATCTGAACCTAGCTTATCAAGTCTCACCAAGACAAACTTTTAAAAGGCATCTTGTGGTTTATGTATTTGTGATTGAAATAAAGGCAATGTGAAGCATTTTCTGCAAGAGCAATCTGCGTTCCATTTTACATGCTTAATCAGATTATGTACACAGCGAAGTTGGGCAATAAAGAAAGCGTAACATCAGATCTGAGGCCGGAATATCCCAGGTTCGTAATTTCTCAATCATTTAGTTAGCGATGGACTGATCTGTTGAGATCTGCTTGATAATTTCTGCACTGACATCCCACCTTTCTTCCCTAGCTAGACTGGGTTACTGAGGGACAGGAAGTGTAAGTGTGCCCTTTATACATCATTCTGTATCTCTAATGCATGCTAAGCCCCTGGGCACAAAGTTCGAACGGAATTGAATCTGAATGATTGACTGACACCTCGCGACTTGATAGCTATTTTTGGAGAATAAGCACTTCCAGTGATACAAAGGAGAGAAGGAGAGCATGTCCTTGATTCCCGGTATTTGTAGGTACACATTTAATAAGACAGCCTCTCAAGGGCATCCCTCTCCACTTTGAAAATCACTTGGAAAATATTTGGCATGTGGTTTTGGAATCAGTATTTGACTTGAAGGGAAAATGCTAATAAGTTCTTTCGGATTCACTTTGTGGCTTTTTCATAGATCTATTATGCTGCCACCAAAAACACAACTACCTCACATTTTGGCAAAAAGCACCTGCGCATTGAATCAGCACACCCATCAACCTGACTCCACAGCTTCGCTGTTGCCCACCTCACTTGGTCTGCCGCTGTATTTATATGCAACAAATGCCACGAGGTCTACACTCTCCCAGCAATTCAGGTTTCCTGGACTGTACCTCACTTTGCTTTTTACTCTTCTTTGAAAACATCTCCCATATACTTCATCATCCATCATTTTCCAAAATGGGATATGAGCTCATCCACTATTCAGCCTCCTTAATGTTTTGCAGTTCCTCGGGGCTCTTGACTTTTCTATGTAAAACGTTGAGTAATACTTTAAACAGCATGGAAAAAGAAACCACCGTGTCATACAGAGCAACTGTGCCTGGAAGTGCCTGGCCAGTCTCATGCTCTTATTTAATCATCACAGCAACCCATGCTGCTACCCCTGCCCCTTTAAGAAGGACGAAATGCTGGATGGTAGCTCTGACTGGGGATTACCTAAAGGATGACCAAATGGCCGATTTGCCTAAGGTTCGCAGTGCCTCAGTTAATGTTACATTACTATGAAGAGACACCATGACCATAGCAACTCTTGCAAAGGAAAACATTTAATTCGGGCATGCTTACAGGTTCAGAGGTTTGATCCATTATCATCATGGAGGGAAGCATGGTGGCACACAGGCAGACACGGGGCTGGAGAAGGCACTGAGAGTTCAACATCTAGATGGGCAGACAGGAGGAAGAGAGAATGTCACTGGGCCTGGCTTGGGCTTCTAAAACCCCAAATCCCACCCCCTGTGACACACTTCCTCCAACAATGCCACACCTCCCAATAGTGCCACTCCCCATGAGCCTGTGGGGGCCATTTTCTCTTAAACCACCACACATAGTGTCCTGGGCTGCTAGGCCTCTGCTACCAGAACTGGAGCAGTTTCCAAAAATTAAAATAAAAAAATAAAAATAAATTGCAAAATTACTCTACACATTCACGCTGTGGTTTCCCCCCCCCCATCCCAACTGTGTCCTCATCAAATCGCAGGGTGCCTCCACTGCTGTGTGATTCAGCCAACTGTAGAGTTTTCCCAGAAGCCTTGGGGCCAAGAGGAGATGTAGAACATTTCTGGATAACGATAAACATGTTTAGGTTGTTGCCTAAAGTGCTGAAAGAATCTGACACTCACTTTGAGCCAAAACATTGTAAATATTTATTTTATTTTACTTATATGTATGTGTGTGTATATATGTGTACATGTACCTACAACTAACACATGAGCACTGGGAACAAATCTCTAGCCTTCTGCAAAAGCAGCAAGTTCTCTTAACTGCTGAGCCATTTCTTCAACCCACCCACCAGAACTCTTTACCCAAACTCCACACCCTGACTCCCTTGCAGTAGACAGATCTGGGTAGAAACTTGTTTTCTCACTTTCTGTCACAAGCACCCCCCTAACTGGTCACCCTAGAATTTACTGCTTCTTTCTTTTAGATCCCAACTTGTCCCATTTCCGGGCAATGTTGGGGCATTGTGGGAGATTATGAATGCAGGTTCATGA
Organism: Psammomys obesus; assembly: GCF_907164565.1. Lineage (NCBI taxonomy): Eukaryota > Metazoa > Chordata > Mammalia > Rodentia > Muridae > Psammomys > Psammomys obesus. Next base: position 17,587,734 of record NW_026596040.1, read on the forward strand.
AGACGAAGCCTCTATTTCCTGCGAGTGGACAACTAGTCTACCCCTCACAACAAAGGGGGGAGAGGGTAGCTTGATGTTCTCACCATCAGGAGCTTTCCTACCTTCCTGCTCTAACTTGACCCAGCACCACCCACCATCGGCCTTGCTGTACAGTGAGCTGGGGCTGTATCCAGTGGGGGTGGGGGGGTGTCTAGATTAAGTGAGAAGCAGTCAATCTGACATTTAGGCCTGTCCCCACCTCTTTACGTAGAGTACCTTCGCTCCTGGACTTCTGATGGACTGTCTCTGAAGCCAGACACCCAAAGGTTGAGTTGTTTGATGAACAAATAACTACCCGCTGAATCCTTCTACTCTAAACACGTAAAACGGAACATGATGCATGGCTTTTCAGATGTGCAAGAAACTCCGGAGATTGTCACGTTTTCCCTAAGCATCTATTAACCAAGTCATCTCAGCCCAAGAGATGACCTCTCTGGGAACTCTGACAAGTGTAAATACTGACAGGCCCAGTGCTGACAATTCTGTGCATTCAAACAAGTCACCATCCCTCTGATGTCAACTGGCTCTCCAAAACTGTCAACCACAGGTTAACAAACTCCACTTCACTCCTTTCTGCTCCTGTACACTGCTAAAGAAGCGTCATTAAAGTCTCTCTTCCCAGCCTCGTCATTGCAATGTTTGTCTTACAAACATGAAGACTTGAGTTCAAACTCCAATAGCCCACATTTAAAAATAAAATAAAATATAAAATGGGCTCAATGGTGTCCGCTTATGATCCCAGCAGCTTCCTAGGGCTCACTGGGCTGGCCAGCCTCCCTATACAATGCATATCAGTAAGAGACCCTGTCTTTAAAAAAAAAAAAAATTATAGTGTATAAATGGTTCATGAAGAATGACAGCCAAGGCTGTCCCCTGGCCTTTACAGTCATGTTGACACACATGCAAGAGTATCACCACATATATGTACTCAAAGGTGTGTGAACATGCACACACACACATTCTCTCTCTCTCTCTCTCTCTCTCTCTCTCTCTCTCTTTAGTTTTTAAGAAGTTATCTCTGCCCACGGCCCTTGTGTCTTATTTTTTAAAGAGCTCGACGAAGTATGGAAAGCTCCCCTCAACTTTGGAGGGCCAAGTTGACAGTGTGAATAGTGGGGACTCTCTTACAGACTGTGTGGTAAGGAAAGGTCTAAGAGCCTAGGCTGCTGCAGCCCTGGGGGAGCAGCGCCACTGTGGAGGAGACGGACGCAGCCATGAATTCTGTGCCACTGGGGTAGACGGAGGAGTTATACAACCAAAGAAAACTGTCTGCTGAAAAGACTCCTCCAAGCCAGGCACCAGTTAGCTCGGGGGGGGGGGGGGGGGAGGCAGTCATCAAGAAAATGTCACCACACTTTCCTGTGGGGCTGGTATATCACTTTGAACACACACACACACACACACACACACACACACACACACACACACATCTGTCTCTTTGTTTGGTGGCATTAAAGATCATGCTGAAGAGCATCATCTGTATTTGAGACCTAGTCCTGGAATGTTGGTGTCAATTTCAATATATTGCTTATCCAACTTCAAATAATTTATAGAAAAAAAAATCTTTAAAGTCTGAAAAAATGTTGTGGTCTAGATTTTCTAACATTTACTTTTTTAAAAGAATTATCTTGATCATAGTAATTAATTTTCTTATGCTACATTAAAAGTGACAGTTTAAAATGTTGGACAGGAAGATGGGATTTAATGAAGGGCATCTTTCTCCACACTGACATGGATGTTAAGCTTTTTTTTTTTGGATTCTAATATGGTCTAATTACTTTAATTTAAAATTCTGGATATACATGTTTTATTCATGACTTCCTGCATGATTGGGAAAGTTTGTGCCGCTCCCCCAAAGCTCTAACTTTAGAAATAAAACAAATAATGAAGATATCACATTTTCCAAATGCTCAGATCGACGAGGCTTTTGAAAGACAGGATAATTGTGAATCAGAGCCTAATCAGTTGCTGTGAGATGCGTTTTTAATTATAACACTTCCCCTGATATGCTGGAGTTCTCAAGGTTAAGAGAGTGACCTCATATAAGATCCGTCTAAAAGGGTAGAAAGGTTTTTCCTTGGGGGTGATTTATTACCTTGAGTATTCAGACACTAAGTTGTCCTACCCAGGAAAATACGTCTTAGAAATCTTTCACACGTGCCCTAAATCCCAGGTAAGGAATATAAAGTTCTCCTTGTTTTTCTCCCACCACAATGGATTATTTATGCAATGGTAATGCTAACCTCTGAACCAAAATATTCACCTATGTCCGATGGGGAGGGGGAGGATCTCATTATCTAAAGTTGTTTACAAATTTTTCAAAACAACATTGAAGAGGTCGATGCTCAAATCATTGGTCGGTCCTTAGATTGCAGACTTCTGGATTAAAACGACCAGTTTTGTTTCAAGTGGCTGCGGAGAATAGAGATTTTCGTAGCTGGGGAATATACTTGTGCAGGGGGTCAGGAGCTGTCAGGATGTGATTCTGCTTGAGGTCAAGTTCAAACAAATTTTCTTTCAGAGTGAATGAAGAAGACATATATACACTGCTGCCCAACCCTCCTGCCTCAAATGTAGACTCACATGTACATACTCTAATTTCTTATACCTAAATAAGACTAGAAGAACTGTTACACTACAGAGCCAAACCAAAATGAGAATACTTTTTATTTCAACTTTCCTTTGAGTAAAAGAAATCAAACAAAAACCTGTGTTCTGCTTAGAAATGAGCACTAACATTATGGCCTCAGAAGAAGGTCTCTCTAAACTGATTCTAACAAAATTTTAAAACATTAACAGGGTCAAAGAAATGGCTTGGGGTGTGGGGGGAGGGAGGGGTATTTGCCACACAAGTGTGAAGATCTCAGTTTGAATACCCAAAACCACATAAGACCAGACCTGTTAGCGTGCTTCTGTAATCCAAGAACTCCAACTGCAAGATGAAAGCAAAGACTGGAGACTCCATAGACCAGCTAGCCTGGTCTACTCAAAAGTGAAGAAATAGCAAACAAACTGAAATTAAGGACTGACGCACTGTGTTGTGTTGTCCTCTGGCCAATACCACATATGTCATGATACATGTACTAGAACACACACACATATACACACACGCTGCACACCCTCTACACACACACCAAAGAGAATATTTTGAAACTCAGAACTTTCCGGTTCCTTAACATATGTGTGAGTGTGTCCATTTTACAAGCAATTAAACACAGAAGTAGGTATAGATGTATGAAATATGGTTCTGTTTCTACATTTTTATATCAGGTTTTCCTTTGTGGGGAATGTAAAAACCCTTGGGCTCATTCAAAAACAGCAAGCAAGACCCTAAAACAGGAGTTACTTGTAGGACAGTTGTCGTTAAAATGCTGCCCTAGAGGACTGAATTGCATGAGATCTGATTGCATTTAGTAGCCTGACACATCTGTGCTGAATCTGTGTCACTTCATCAGCATACAGGTTATCTTTTCTGTTCATATCAGAATAGGCTTGACTTCTAATTGAGAAACGTAGGCTTGCACCTCCTTGGTGTTCCTCCATCACACTCACAGTTCCAGCTCTTAGCAAGATCAACCAAGCCTTATACAGCATGTGTAAGGTAGCACCGGCCCTTGGTGATTTAGCTCTTGAGAATTGCTATCTATGAGACTGACATCTCTTCCACGGGAGATAAATGACAGAAGAGCCAATAGACTTACTGGAGATAAAAAATAATAATAATAACAGCTAGCATTTATTGAACAATTTTGAACTGCCAAAGCCAAAGCTAAACCCTGCCTGAGAGTTTTAACCTTTCCTTTAGCCATAGACAGCTGGATGAAGCAGCTGCTGTTTTTAACCCCACATTTACAGAAATCACGGCTCAATTGGGGTTATTTAGCTTGAGAAGTATCTGGAGCCATTTATTGATTGAGTCAAGACTTAACGCTCCTGAGAATGGGACGATGCTCAGTGGGAAATAGAGCTTATTGTACAAGCGTGAGAACCTGTGTTCATATCTCCAGCACCCATATAGGAAGCCATGTGCGACGATTCTAGGGGATCAGACTCCCTCTTCTGGCTTCCAAGGGTCCAGTCATGCACATGGTGAACATACATACATGCAGGCAAAACATTCATACACATAAAGTAAAAATTAAAATTTAAAAAAGAAAGCACTCCAAGCACTCCTTCAGTATACACACACATACACACATACACATACATGTACACTTATACGCCACTGATCTCATTTCTGTTACTGTGTAAAGCACTCAGACCAAAGGCAGGTTAGGGGAGAAAAGGTTACAACTCATCACTGCAGAGAAGTCAAAGCAGGAAGTCAAGGCAGCTGCTCACATCCCGTCTAAAAGCAGAGAGAGAACAAACGCACACGTGAAGAAAGTTCAACTAGCTTTTCGCTTATGCATAGCTCGGGTTCAGGGACCATCCCTTAAAACAGTGCCACGCACAGTGGGCCGGGTCTTCCCACATCAATTAACTAAGAACACCCCTCACAGTCTAACATAATGTAGACAGCCTCTTGCTGAGACTCTTCCCCCGGTGACTCTAGATTGTGTCAAGTTGACAATTAAATCTAGCAAGGGGGCGGTGGGAGGGACGTAAACTCTGAAGCCCATATTCTCGGACACACATTTAAAGCACACAGACACAGCTAAATCGCAACCAGATTCCCTCCCCTAAGGTCAGCATGCAAACTTCTAAAACAAACACCACCTCAGTGGGACAAAAATAAATCATGGCTGATATCACTGGCTTGTCATGACACCAAGCCTGACTTCCCCTACAATTGCCAAATCTGGCTATTTATGTTACAAATGCTGTTTTAACTCAAGACTCAAGGAAGGAAAACTGATTTAAAAGCCTGACTAATGTTTTTCCCATTTTATTATTTGCTGTGCACTGAAGCCAAGTTTATGTCCAGAATTTCTATGATGGACAATGAAAACACAGATAGGAATTGATAAGGATAGTGTAGAGCCAGTATCAACAATAGAATTTAAAAAGGCCGTGAAGCCATACTGACAACGTGTGCGATCTTACAGATACTGCTCGCCGCACTGTACACACAGATACATCTATGTACGCACCAGTGAGCTAACGGGGAATTGCAATTACGAATGTACCGGCATGCAAACAGAAGGCATCTGCTGCATGTGGCCAAAGGCCCAACTCTGCCAATGTTGTTGCAATGCAGGTGTGTGCTATTCTTTTCCAAGAGAAATCCTATGCCGTCAGCTCCAGCTTTTGTCGGCCTGTGCTACAAACACTGACTATGGTAGTGATTTAAGTTAATAAAAATCTGTGTCCTGCTTAAACATACCTAGAAAAATGGGGGGAAAAAATCCATACTAAAATAGAGATCATTTTATGTAACTAAAAGACATTTGTATTTGCTTATCAGAAACCTATCAGTCCATGTACATCATAGAATACATTACTATTACTTCTTGACACACAGGCTGAGCCTCACCAAATTGGTCAATAAGTATTTACTAAGCGCTCTCTATAAGCAAGGGATAAACACCATAAGGAACAACACCAAATTCGAAGAGCTAGCCACTGAGATCATGCCAGAGACAGCCCCTGTTCCACTTACGAGGGAACCCACTTGGACACTGAGCTGCCATGGGCTACATCTGAGCGGGGGTCTAGGTTATCTCGATGAATGGTCCTTGGTTGGAATATCAGTCTCAGAAAAGACCCCTGGGCCCAGATATTTTGGTTCCGTTGCTCTCCTTGTTGGAGCTCCTGTCTTCTCGAGGTCTTTCTATCTCCCCCTTCTTCCATAAGAGTCCCTGCACTCTGCCTAAAGTTTGGCTATGAGTCTCAGCATCTGCTTTGGTACCCTGCTAGGTAGAGTCTTTCAGAGGCCCTCTGTGGTAGGCTTCTGTCCTCCTCTCTGTTTTTTCCCTCTTCATATGTCTATCATATTTGCCTTTCTGAATGAGGATTGAGCATCTCACCCAGGGTTCTCCTTGTTGCTTAGCTTCCTTAGGTGTACAGATTTTAGTATGTTTTTCCTATATTATATGTCTAATATCCGCTTATAAGTGAGTATATACCATGTGTGTCTTTCTGCTCCTGGAATACCTCACTCATGATAATCTTTTCTAGTTCCTACCATTTGCCTGCAAATTTCATGATTTTCTTGTTTTTAATTGCTGAGTAGTGTTCCATTGTATAAGTGTAACACAAATGTAACCAGAATTTCTGTATCCATTCCTCAGTTGAAGAGCATCTGGGTTGTTTCCAGATTCTAGCTATTATGAATAAAGCTGCTATGAACATGGTTGAGCAAATGTCCTCATTGTGTACTTGAGCATATTTTGGATATATGCTTAGGAGTAGTATAGCTGAATCTTGAGGTAGTATAATCCCTAATTGTCTGAGAAAACACCAGATTGATTTCCAAAGTGGTTGTACAAGTTTACATTCCCACCAGCAGCCTTATCAGGCCACAGAGGAAGACAATGCAGTCAGTCCTGATGAGACCTGAAAGGCTAGAGTCAGAGGGAAGGGGAGGAAGACCTCCTCTATCAGTAGAATTGAAGAGAGGCATGGGAGGAGATAAAGGAGGAAGGATGGGATTGGGAAGGGATGAGGGAGGGGCCTACAGCTGGGACACAAAGTGAATAAACTGTAATTAATAAAAAAATTAATGATTTTTTAAAAAAGAAATACTAAATTCAGACAGGCCCTTTATTCTCCAAGCAATTTCTAGGGGATAAACCATCATTAAATATTACTGGATTTACTCTTAACATTAACTATTTGCTAATTCATCTGGATTTCTGTAGAAAGAAACAAGGCTGTTACCTCTTTGGACATTAGAGAAATCCACATAAGAATTGCCTTGAGATTACTCCCATCAGAATAGCTGTGATCAACAAAACAAAAAGAAAAACCTGTTACTCAAAGGATTAGAGCTACAGATCACTGTGTTAAGCAAAATAAGTCATACTCAGAAAGATAGATCTCTCATATCTTCTTTCCTCAGTGGAATCTAGAAAAGAAAAACAAAAGGACATTGAGGCCATTAGAAAGATGCTACAAGGGAATAGGAATGGGACAACAAGAGAGGGGAAGGGTAAGTATGAGAAAGAAGAAGTAAAATGAAAATACCTTATAGACATGTATGAAAATGACGTACTGAAACCCATCATCTTGGATACTATATAGTAAAAAATAAGACACAATGAAATAGAAGTTTCCAGATGATTTCTTCTCATGTGCTGTTCACTAAATTGTCGGGCACCAACCAGAACCCAACTATCCCACTATAGAAAGCCCTAGATATTCCAACACAGCTGAAGCATGAGAAAATGCCCTTAAATCCAATCTTATGAAGATAATAGCAGCCTTTAAAAAGTAAATGAATGAATCCCTTAAAGAAACACAGAAAAATAAAACCAAATGGGTGGAGGAAATGAATAATACTGTTCAAGACCCTAAAATAAAAATAGAAGCAATAAAGAAAACACAAACTAAGAGAATCCTGGAGAAGGAAAATCTATGTAACATAAAAGAACTACAGATGCAAGCATCACCAACAAAATGCAGGAGGTAGAGGAGAGAATCTCAGACATGGAAGATATGATAGAAAGAATTGATATATCAGTCAGAGAAAATGTTAAATCTAAAAAGTTACTGACACAAAACATCCAGGAAATTGGAGACAATATTAAAAAAGCAATCTTAAGAATAATAAGAATAGAATAAAGAGAAAATTCCCAGCTCAAGTTTCCAAAAAATATTTTCAACAAAGTCATAGAAGAAAATTTTCCTAACCAAAAAAAAGAGATGCCTATAAATGTACAAAAAATTTACAGAACATAAAATACATTGGACTAGAAAAGAAAGTGTCCCCACCACATAATAATCAAAATATTAAATGTGCAGAACAAAGAAAGAATATTAAAAGCTAAAAAGAAAAAAAGCCAGGGAAACCTATTAGAAGTATACTCAACTTCTCAACAGACACTCAAAAAGCCAGAAGGGCTTGGGCAGATGTCTTACAGACTCTAAGAGACCACAGACATCAGCCCGGACTACTATAGCCAGAAAAACTTTCAATCATCATAGATGGAGAAATTAAGATATTATATGACAAAACCAAATTTAAATAATATCCACAAATCCAGCCCCACAGAAAATAATAAAAGGAAAACTCCAATCCAAAGAGGCTAACTATAGCCAAGAAAGCATAGGAAATAAATAATTTCACACTAGTAAAACTAAAGGAAAGGAAGCACACACATACCAACCAACATCAAAATAACAGGAATTAACAATCATTCATCACTAATATTTCTCAATATCAATGGACTCAACTCCCTAATAAAAAGACACATGCTAACACAATGGATGTGCAAACAGGATCCATCATTCTGCTGCATACAAAAAATACACCTTAACAACAAAGGTAGATATTAGCTTAGAGTAAAGGGCTGGAAAAATATTTTCCAAACAAACAGACACAAGAAGCAAGCTGGATTAGCCATTCTAATATCTGACAAAATAGACTTTCAACCAAAATTAATCAAAATAGACAGGGAAGAACACTTCATACTCATCAAAGGAAAACTCCACAAAGATGATGTCTCAATTCTGAATATCTATGCTTCAAATGCAAGGGCACATACATTCATAAAAGAAACATTACTAAAACTTAAATCACACATCAAACCCCAAACATTATAGTGGGAGACTTCAACACCCCACACTCACCAATGGACAGGTCATCCAGACAGAAACTAAACAGTAAAATAATGAAACTAACCAACATTTGGACTCAAATGGACCTAACAGATATCTATAGAACATTTCACCCAAACACAAAGGAATATACCTTCTCAGCACCTCACAAAACCTTTTCCAAAACTGACCACATTCTTAGTCATACAGCAAGTCTCAACAGATACAAGAAAACTGAAATAACACCCTGTATTTTATCAGACCTCCATGGATTAAAGCTGGACTTCAACAACAACAAAAACAACAGAAAGTCTACAAACTCATGGAAACTGAACAACTCTCTACTGGATGACCATTGGATCAAGGAAGAAATAAAGACTTTCTAGAATTCAATGAAAATAAATGCACAACATACCTAAATTTATGGGACACAGTGAGTAGTGCTACAGGAAAGTTCATAGCACTAAGTGCCTTCATAAAGAAATTAGTGAGGTCTCCTAGCAACTTAACAGCACACCTGAAATCTCTAGAACAAAAAGAAGTAAACACACCCAAGAGAAATAGATGGCAGGAAATAATAAAACTGAAGGTGGAAATAAATAAAATAGAAACAAAGAAAATACAAAGAATCAACAAAACAAAGAGCTGGTTTTTTAAAAAAAATCAACAATATAGACAACCCCTTAGCCAAAATAACAAAAGGCAGTGAAAGAATATGAAAATTAACAAAATCAGAAATGAAAGGGGGGACATAACAACAGACACTAAGGAAATCCAAAGAATCATTAAGTCTTACCTATAGTCCACAAAATTGGAAGATATAAAATAAATGGACAATTTTCTCCATAGATACCACTTACCAAAGTTAAATCAAGATCAGATAAACAATCTAAATAGACCGACAACTCCTAAGAAAACAGAAGCAGGGCTGGAGAGATGGCTCAGAGGTTAAGAGCACTGGTTGCTCTTCCTGAGGTCCTGAGTTCAATTCCCAGCAACTACATGGTGGCTCACAACCATCTATAATGAAATCCGGTGCCCTCTGCTGGTGTGCAAGCAGAACACTGTATGCATAATAAATAAATTAATATTTGAAAAAGAAAATAGAAGTGGTCATTAAAAGTCTCCCAACAGGGGGAAAAAAAATCCCAAGCCAGATGGTTTTAGGGCAGAATTATACCAGACTTTCAAAGAAAAGCTAATACCAATACTCCTCAAGTTATTCCACAAAATAGAAACAGAAGGAACATTGTCAAATATATTTTATGAGGCCATAGCTACCCTGATAACTAAACCACACAAAGACTCAACAAAGAAAAAAAATTCAGACCAACTTTCCACATGAACATTGATGCAAAAAAATACTCAATAAAATACTCATAAATCAAATCCAAGAACATATCAAAAATATCATCCACCATGATCAAGTAGGCTTCATCCCAGAAAAGCAAGGATGGTTCAACATACAAAAATTTATCAATGTAATCCACCATATAAACAAACTGAAAGAAAAAGTACATGATCATCTCATTAGATGCTGAAAAAGCCTTTGACAAAATTCAACACCCTCTTATGATAAAAAGTCTTGGAGAGACTTGGGAGAAAAGGCACATACCTATATATAATAAAGGAAATATACAGCAAGCCAATAGTCAACATCAAGTTAAATATAAAGAAACTCAAAGCAATTCCTCTAAAATCAGGGACTACACAAGTCTGCCCACTCTCTCCATATCTATTCAATATAGTACTTGAAGTTTTAGTTAGAGCAATGAGACAACTAAAGGAGATCAAGGGGATACAAATTGGAAAAGAAGAAGTCAAAGTATTGCTATTCACAGTTAATATGATAGTTTATATAAGGGACCAAAAATTTTACCAGGGAACTTCTACAGATGATAAACATCTTAAGCCAAATGGCTGGATACAAAATTAACTCAAAAGAAATAGCAGCTCTTTTATTTACAAATTATAAACAAGCTGAGAAAGAAATTGGGAAAACAATACCCTTCACAATAGCCACAAATAAAACAAACTATCTTGGTGTAACTATAACCAAACAAGTGAAAGGCCTGTATGACATGAACTTCAAGTCATTGAAGAAAGAAATTAAAGAAGATATCAGAAAGATCTCCCATGCTCAGGGATTATAAGACTAACATAGTAAAAATGGCCAACTTACCAAAAGCAATCTACAGATTCAACACAATTCTCATCAAAATAGAAACACAATTCTTCACAGAGATTGAAAGAACAATACTCAACTTCATATGGGAAAAAAAAAAAAAACCGCAGGATAGCTAAAACACTCCTATATAATAAAGGTGCTTCAGGAGATATCACCATCTCTGATTTCAAGCTGTACTACAGAGCAATAGTAATAAAAACTGCACAGTATTGGCATAAAAACAAACAGATTGATCAATGGAATCAAACTGAAGACCTAGAAGTAAATCAACACATCTATGGACACTTGAATTTTGACAAAGAAGCCAAAAACGTATAATAGAAAGAGTATCTTCAACAGAAAGAGTATCTTCAACAAATGATGCTGGTCTAATTAGATGTCTGAGTGTGGAAGAATGCAAATATATCCATATCTATCACTCCGAACAAAGCTCAAGTCCAAGTGAAACAAAAACCTCAGCATAAAAACAGATACACCAAACCTGATAGAAGAGAACGTGGGGAAGAGCCTTGAACACATTGGCACAGGAGACAACTTCTTAAACAGAACACCAATAGCTCAGGCACTAAGATTAACGATTAATAAATGGGGCGTCATAAAACTGAAAAGCTTCTGTAAGGCAAAGAACACCATCACCAGGACAAAAAGGCAACCTACAGAACAGAAAAAGATCTTCACCAGCCCACATCTGAGTGAGGGCTTATATCCAAAATATATGAAGAACTCAAGAAATCAGACAACAAACCAAATAAATCAATTTAAAAATATGGTACAGATCTAAACAGAGAATTCTTGACAGAAAAATCTCTAATGACTGAGAAGCACTTTAAAGAAATGTCCAGCATACTTAGCCATCAGGGAAATGCAAATAAACAACAACTCTGAGGTTCTATCTTACACCTGTCAGAATGGCTAAGATCAAAAACTCAAGTGATAGCTCATGCTGATGAAAATGGGTCACATTTACACAATGGAATATTACTCGGCTATTAAAAACAATGACATCATGAAATTTTCAGGCAAATGTATTTAACTATAAAAAAAATCATCCTGAGTGAAGTAATCCAGACCCATAAAGACAAACATGGTATGTGTTCACTTATAAGTGGATAAAGTATAGTATTACCATGCTGCAGTCCACAGACCAAAGGAAGCTAAGTAGTAAGGAGTGCTCAAGGTGGGAACACATAAATTTCGATGAGAAGGAAAAGGAGAATAGACATCATGGGTGGATGGGAGAGGGAGTGAATCAGGGTGAGCAGTGGGAACCAGAACAGGAGGGATCAGGTGGGAGGAGGACAGAGGGAGAGCAGGTACTAGGAGAGACAACTGGAATGGGGGTGGGAGAAGCATCTTTGCAAGCTAGAAACCTAGGGCAGGGGAAATTCTCAGGAATCTACGAGGATGACCCTAATTAAGACTCCTAAAAATGGGGACTATGGAGCCGGAACTGTCTATCTACTGTAATCAGGCAAGACTTCCAGTGGAGAGATTGGGAAACCAACCCAGCCGCAAAACTTTGACCTACGATTTGTCCTGACGATAAGATATGCAGGGGTAAAAATGGAGTGGAAATTAAGGGAATGGCCAAGCAATGACTGATACAGCTTGAGACCCATGCTATAAGAGAGAGCCCACCCCTGACACTGTCAATGGTACTCTGCTATACTTGCAGACAGGAGTCTAGCACAACCATCATCAGAGAGGCTCTTACCAGGCAACTGATGGAAACAGATACTGAGACCCAAAGACAAGCATTAGGAGGAGCTTGGGGAATCCTTCAGAGGAAGGGGAGGAAAGATTGTAAGAGCAAGAAGGGTCAAGAACAACACAAGAAAACCTACAGAATCAACTAACCAGGGCTCATAGGAGCCCACAAAGACTGAACCACCAACCAGTGAGCATCTACGGGAAGACCTAGGCCCTCTGCACATATGTTATTATTTTGTAGCTTTGTCTTCATGTGGGACTCCTAACAACAGGAGCAAGATCAAAAGCTGTCTCTGACTCTGTTGCCTGCCTTTGGGACCCTTTCCCCATACTGGGCTGCTTTGTCTAACCTCAATAGGAAAAGATGCACCTCGTCTTATTACAACTTGATATGCCAAGGCTGGTTGATAGCCATGGGAGGCCTCTCCAGAAAAAGCTGTTTGTGACCCTTGTGACAAAGCTGTTTTCAGATGAGATCTGCAAGTGTTCCATCAAGAGAGTAACTAGAAATGGGCTTTACAAGGTTATACTTGGCCTCTGGTAGCTTCCTTATCCACCAGATTCTGCCAGATGTTTCCATGGCCATAAACTGACTCCATCATGTTCCTCACTGGGAGGGACTGAAACCCTCTTAAGCATTAAGTCAAAAATCTTTCACTTAGGTTGTTTCTTTCAAATGTTTAGGCATAGTGCCTCAGTTAGGGTTACTATCGCTGTGATAAAATTCCATGACCAAAAGCTGGCTGGGGAGGAAAGGGTTTATCTGACTTATACCTCCCTATGATAGTCCATTGTTAAAGGAAGTCAGGACAGGAACTCAAACAGGGCTGGAACCTGGAGACAGGGAGCTGACACGGAGGCCATAGAGAGGTGCTGCTTGCTGGCTTGCTCACCCTGCTTTCTTACAGAACTCAAGACCACCATACCAGGGGTGGTCCCACCTGCAATGGACTCAACATTCAACCACTACTGAGAAAGAGCCCTACAGGCTTGCTTACAACCTGATCTTACGGAGGCACTTTCTTAATTGAGGTTCCCTGCTCTCAGATTACTCTAGCTTGTACCAAGTTTACATAAAACTAACCAGCATACCTGTCTAGGAGAAAGTAACTTATACAGTGAGTAATAGGCTGGAAGGCAAAGCTCCAGGAAAGAAAGAAATCTAAAGAACTTTAGTGCAGCAGAGGCCGTTTCTTATAATGAACTGTGCTAGCACCAGTCAACATGAAGACATTGGCCATCGTGGTTTGTATGCAGAATGGACCACCCCACCCTACCCCAACCCTGCTGCCACAGAATCATCTGCTTGCACATTCAGTTTCCAGCTAGTTCCACTGTTTGGCTGTGGAATCTTCAAGAGGTGAAGGCTAGCTGATGAGGCATTCTAGGACAGGTCTTGAGAAGTTATAATCTAGCTACATTTCCTGTCGCCTCTGCTTCTTGACTATCCATTCAAAATAACCAGTTGCCGTACATCCTGGTTACCGTGGAACCACACATTCCGATTACTATAGAAACCATACATTCTGGCTAGTGTGGGACCATACATCCTGGTTACCATGGGACCACACATTCCGGTTACTATAGAAACCATATGTTCTGGCTAGTGTGGGACCATACATCCTGGTTACTGTGGAACACACATTTTGGTTACCTTCCTCAGCATGACAGACCATATCATCTGACCTGTGACCCAGAATAAATTCCTCCTACCTCAAGTGGCTTCTTGTCCAGTCATAGCAATGAGAAAATAAAATCAACAGCTCAGGTTTTTTGTCCCTTTTGCTCCTGCAGCAGTCCTCCAGTCCCTGTAGGAATACAAAATAAATTAACAAATATGTACCCCATCTTTAGAGGGTCTGTGCCCAGGGATAATAAATTCGGTGTTGAGACCCTGACTTCCTCATACAGGGCCTTTGGGTTCCTTCTCTGAGTTCCATCCTTTCAGAGAGGGCCTGCTACATCGGGGTAGCAAGAAGCTGGGAGCACTATCTCCAGTAAGAGTTCATGGTTTTGTAATTTTGATAATAAACTTTTAAAGACAGCAACAAAAAAAATGGATATGAAGAAAATAAAATCACAGATAAACACCCAGTTCCCACACTCCAGAGGCTGTTGGCAAATGTGAAAACATCAAATCACTCAAAAACTCCCTAAAAAAAAAAATGAATGAAATCATCCATTCAATAAGCTGAGACACAAAAGGCGCTTTGAGCTTCTAAACTTTCCTTTATGTATGGCCTGCTTGCTTCCTATTTTGGAAGTATATTCTTCCTTACTAAATTTCCTCACTTTGCTTGCGATTAAACATTTGTCTGTGAAATTCCTCATCCAGGGACAGAAGGATCAGGAAATCCTAGTGCGTGCCCACAGGGCCTCAGCATCTGCTGATGTCAGTTGAACCAGTCAGGGAGATACATCAGCTGCACACTAAATTCTGTGATGCGGGGATTCCAATCACTTCCTGCTGCGGGGGATCCAGGGCCTCCTTTCCAGTCATTTGATAGAACAGAAAGGATAGCTTCATCGTTCCTCTTTGACAGAGATTATAGCACTCGGTAGCAGGAGTTTTAAGGAGGTAGATCAGCCTCCAGCTGCCTTGAAAAGATTTCTGGGACCACAAATTTCAGCAGAGGTGAAGCAGGAGAGAAAGGCCACAAGTAAGATCTTCAAGGCCTTACCAAAAGCTGAGAATTTAGCTGATAAGAAAAAAATGGGTGGGCAAAGAGGAAGCCTGGAAACCCCCTCGCAGAGGCCAACTAGAACTGGCTGGAGCCACTGGCATGAGTGCAGAGGCACTCCAGAATAAATGAAGGTGACCCATGATTCATGATAAACTGGGCATATCAAAGAGTATGGCTGAGCAAGCCATTATTATGCAAGAATGCAGAAAGCCCATGATACGGGATCTACCTCGCACAACATTATCATTTGAATGTCTAAGCTTTCCCTGATCTGCCCACTTCACCCTTTGAAGTGCACCTTTTAAATATTATTTTATTTTTTATGTATATGTACGTAAATGTGCAAACAGCAGAAAAGGGTGTCATAACCCTTGGAGCCACAGTTACAGGTGGTTGTGTGCTGCCCAATATGGGTGCTGGGAATTGAACCTGGGTCCTCCTGGAAAGCAGCCAGTGCTCTTAGGTGAAAAGCCCTCTTTCCACCCCTAAAACGGCATTCTTTCTTTTTTTTATTGCTTGTATTTTTTCCTTTTTAATTATTATTATTTATTACAATTTATTCACTTTATATTCCAGCTGTGGCCCCTCTATCGTCTCCTTCCAATCCATCCTCCCTCACTCATCTCCTCCCATGCCCTCCCCTAGTCCGCTGTAGGGGAGGACCTCCTCCCCTTCCATCTGACCCTAGCCTATCAGGTCTCATCAGGACTGTCTGCATTGTCTTCCTCTGTGGTCTGGTAAGGCTGTCCCCCACCTCTCTCAGGGGAAGGTGATCAAAGAGCCTGCCACTGAGTTCATGTCAGAGACAGATCCTGTTCCCCTTAGTAGGGAACCCATTTGGAGAGTGAGTCTATGGGCTACAATTGAGCTGGGGTTTTAGGCCCGCTCCAACTGTATTATTTCTTAATAAAATTATTTGACTTTGCTTACTTAAAAAAATATATATCTATCACAAACATACCACATGCTTTAACTTTTTATATTTAAACAAAAAAATTTTAATTGCACAATAGTTTATACCAAAGTATTTTCAATGTCAACTAAAAGAGTGTGTGCATACCAAATGTACCTCTTTATTCAGATGAGTGAATGGAAGAGCCTCAAGCACAGAGGATTATTGATTTTAGAACAATAATTAAAATTTAATGGAGTTAATCAGTTTCACATAGAACTATAAATTTCATCCAAAGACAAGACAAATTGCTGAATAAGAATATCTGATTGCTCATCTGCTCAAATTTTTGAAATTTGGATTTCGTTTTTTGACAGTGTTATTCATCTTTAACTGAGAAAAATACTCATATTCTCTCAAGTGCTGGACACTCACACTCTGAGATGAGGAGGGAAAAACGAATCATTTGGTTCTTTATAGAGGTCAAATTATACATCAAGCCAAGCATGAAGTCCCTCCACCAGATACATTTCATAAAGTTAAATGGCTCTTTCAAGATTATGCTGACAATAGAGTCTTCAGTCTTTGTTATAATATAGTCTATGACCTCACTAATAAGGATAATAATGTATCATCAAAAATGCTGTTAATTGAAAACTGTAAGTCTAATTAACCAGGAACGTGACCAAGCTTAACATATTATTAATAGAATGAAAAGATCACATTACACCAACCGCTGCCACGAAAAGACTACAAGGACAGTCCACCAGCTCAAAGACTCATCAGATCCATTTCAGCAAAAGCTACTGGTGCTATTTTCCTTTCATTAAACTGTAGTCTTCACCGCAAAATGACTTGAAAACTCAAAGAAAAAAGTCAAGCTGAATTTAAAAGATCGGTCATAGGGCAGCTACAAGGGGTCTAATCTATAAAGGATTCCTCAACGTAGTCGAAATGCATCAGAAATATGGTGCCAATTAGCTCATGTTTCCACATGAAACTTTACATAATAAGTAAAATGGAAATTGGTCTCATTCCCAATAAATTAAACAGTTGCCCTCTAATAAAAATACAAACACCCTGTCCTAATACTCACACACACACACACACACACCCCGCGGCCTTTCTTGTGCTGGAGACATGCATGATTGGACCAGGGCCACTACAGTCCCCTGCCTAAAATCTGAAAACAACCAGCTAATGGTCATCCAAAGGCAGCAGTTATGGCCAAGTAAAATGTCAACACCAGAAGAACATATGGTTCCGATATTCTAGGGAGAAAGATGAGTCTGTCACCTGAATTGAAATTCCATGCCTCCCAAGAGGTCAATTGTACAGCAAAACCTTTTTAAACCTAACAAATTTCACTCTAGAAAAAATGGAATGCAGTTTTCCAATGTTAACTGAGTATCAAAATAGCATACTGACAGCGTATGAAAATTTGGCCCCTTCTAGCAACTAGCACTTAAAATGGTAAAATGAATACAGCTGATGTGGGTAAAATGTATACACAAATAATTTCGTTAATGTCAAGAAAACAATATCTCCATGAAATTGAAATGGGAGGTAAGTAATGCTCTCAGAGGGCTTTGGGTACGGCCATGGAGTATTGAGACTAGGGCCTCAGTGATCTCAAAAGATCACTATTTAACCTCCACAAAAGTCAGGGTGGGAAATTAAAGCTGGCAGGCGAATATGAGCTACTTGTTTGAAAATACTTCTTCCTACATGTCCTCAGTAATGGCTGGGGAAGAAATATTCCCACAAGACACAGAACCCAGCCCTGGCCTGTGTAGAGTTTAGAAGCCCTGTTCACATAAACTGAAAGTTAAGCCTTGTGCGGTGTCGCTGAGATGACAAGGGTTTGTACATAACAGTATCTAAGGTGGTCCTCTTCAGTGAGCCATATGTATCTAATTTTGATTCCGTTAAATAAAATTAAATTAGAAAATAAAAGACAACACAAAGAAACCAAAGGACTAATCTAAAACCAATTCAGCTGTCCTTTGTTCTCTAGCATTAATCTTTAAATAAGATTCTAGTTTGTTTAGACATCTGCTTGTGAAATGCATTTTGCTTCAAATACTAAAATAGAAATTTATAGAGAATTGGGATAGAGGGCCTTGCACACAATCAAGACGTGGTTTCCGAATAAGACAGGATTCAAATCTTGTCCTCATTTCATCCCAAGGAAGAAGTAATAGGCTTTTATAACTCAGTGTTAGTTACGTTCTCATGGGAGCCATGTTCACAAGCATGACTATGTACCCTGTCAGACAAAGCACAACTGGAGCCATTGATAGAGAAAAGAATGTCTTTCCTTCTCTGTCCCTTTTTTCTCTGGTATGTGTATAATGTGTGTGTGTGTGTGTGTGTGTGTGTGTGTGCATGTGTGTGTGTACATGTTTGTGTAGGTCTGCACACACATTGACATGTATATGAAAGTTGACATAAAGTATCTTCTCTCTTTACTCTCTATCTGACTTTTTTAGACAATCTCTCACTAAACCTGGAGTTCATTTGGCTATATTGGCTGCTCAGCAAACTCCAAGGATCCTCTTGTCCATGCCTCACCACACATCTGAGGTTAAGAAGGTTGGATTTAGCTATTTACATAGGTGCTGGGATCCAAAACTCAGATCCTCATAAGACTGTGGTAAGTACCTTGCTGATTGAGTCATCTCTCCAGCACCAGAAAAACATTTTTTTATGAACCTCTTAACTCATATTTTTGTTATAACATTTAAAATAAAATACATTTTTATAAAGAGCTCAACTGAGGGGCTGTCAATAGTTAATGCCTGCTAGAGGAAAAACAGCCTGTCTTCTTTAAGGTGTGGCCCCTGATATGTTGACTGTGATCTGGTGGATGGCCCCGCAACCATTTATACACAGGCAGCACAAAGTGGAGTCAGTGGATTATCTGGAGGAGGCAAGTATGAAGTTGGAAGGAGGAGGAGTAACTTGGGTCGGGAGATGAAAGAAGAGTTAGGGGATGGAAGGAGTAAGGGTGAACATGTTCAAAACACATTGTATGTATGTATGTATGAAATTTTCTAAGAATGAAATTATTAGAAAAATACTTAAAGATGGAATTACAAGCTCATAAGTTAAAACCCCAAAAAATCATATGTCAACTTGATATAAGCTGGAGTCACCTGAAAGAAGGAAATCTCAATTGAGAAAAAGGCCTCCATAAGATCCAGGCATTTTCTTAACTAGTGATCAATGGGAAAGGGTCCAGCCCGTTGTACATAGTACCGTCCCTGGGCTGGTAGTCCTAGCTTCTACAACAAAGCAGGCTGAGCAAAAACATAAGAGCAAGCCAGTGAGCAGCACTCCTCCATGGCCTGTATCAGCTACTGCCTCTAGGTTCCTGCCCTGAGTTCATGTCCTGAATTCTTTCAATAATTCTTTCGAACAGTGCTGTGGAAATGTAAGCCAAATAAATTGTTTCATCCCCAAGTTGCTTTTGTATATGATGTTTCATCGCAGCAATAAAAACCTTAACTAAGACAGACTATTTTCATAACTGAAATTTAAGATTTCATAAATGATTCTATGGACATGGTCAAACAGAAAATTGTTAAAGTGAAAGGTAAAACTGAGGAAATCTCAAGCATGTCGTAAGAGAAGGAGGGAAATTTGGGTATATACCCGAAGCACTCTACATTCTACTACAGAGATGTTTTCTTATCCATGTTCATAGCTGCTCGACCTATAGTAGCCAGAAATAGGAAACTACCTACGTGTGTCTGCCAACTGATAAACAGATATGAAAGCATGGTACGTTTACACGATGGAATATTCAGCTGTTAAGAAAAATAAATATTTCAGGTAAATAGATGGATCTAGAAAAAAATCATCCCGAGTAAGGTAACCCAGATCCAAAAAAACACAAACATATTTTTTTTCTTATATGCATATGTTAGATTTCAATTTTTTATTTATATTTGCACGACTGAATAACCACAGAGGTGAGGTACCTAGTAAGGGACCAGTGGGTAAGAAGATCTCCCAAGGAAGGGAAAATAAAACATCATATTATAGAAAGATAAAGGGGAGGACTGGCATAGGGAGAATAAACGGGGAAGAGGATGGGAAACTAGGGTAAAGGAAAGAATATGAGGGGGACAGCTAAGACTAAATGCCTTTTGCAGAACCATATGAAAACCTGCAACTGCAGATGTACATATAGGAAAGGAAGGTAAATGCGATCGCCATATAATGAGAGCGGCAATGCCTCAACTCATCATCTTGTGCCACCAAGTCAAACATCCAGTAAAATGAGTTATATCTTGCTGAGTTGTTGGCCAAAGAGGTACCAGAGACACCACCAAGACCACCAAACATCACAGACTATTGCCAAAGCCCTTGGTTCCTCTCCACATCCTGATGGTCATGCCCTACTGTTGAAGGCATCACACTTACTTATGTCATCAAACACAGAGAACTCAAGCTGGTACCCAACTAGGGCTTCACCCCTATTGACTAGTGTTCATGGTGCAACAAGGTATTCTGCATACTACCAGAGAAGAAAGTTAACGGTCAATATCACCCATCTACAATCCTTGCAACCCCACAACAGCAATGTGCCTGCAAGACATCCTGGTGTAATAGTGGCATAAATGTTACGATAATTACCAACCACTTTTACTGGACTTAAGACCCATTCCATGAAATGGAACCCAAGCATGATATTGCTAAAGTGGCCAAGAACTTGACACTAAATAGGTCATAGGTCTAAAGGAAAACCTACTACTATTCTTCTGTTATAAGAACATAGCAATAAAATGATTCCTAATGACATTGCTATAATAGATCAGTGCATTTCTCAACCCTAATCACAGAAGCTTTTCTTGCAGTAGATGGAGATTTAACACTAAGACCACAAGTGAACAACCTGCAAAGAATATGAGATTTTGGAGCACTCAGTCCAAAGAGAGATGTTCTCTTCATACCCCTCCCCTCAAGGCTCAGAAATTTATATCTTTTTCTCTTTCCTCAGGGAAACAGGAAAGGTTGTGAGCACCAAAGGGGATGCATGATTCAAAGAAAACAGTGTCTCCTCACACAACCGGACTAATCTACATATGAACTCATAGAGACTGTGGCTGCATGCACAAGACCTGCACAGGGCTTTTTTGTTTCTGTTTTTGTTTTATTTTGGGTTTAATTTTGGCTTTTCTGTTTGTTTGTTTGTTTGTTTGGTTGTTTGGTTGGTTGGTTGGTTGGTTGGTTGGTTGGTTGGTTGTTTTGGTTTGGTTTGGTTTGGTTTGGTTTGGTTTGGTTTGGTTTGGTTTGGTTTGGTTTGGTTTGGTTTTGGTTTTGGTTTTTCAAGACAGGGTTCTTGGCTGTCCTGGACTCACTTTGTAGAACAGGCTGGCCTCAAATTCACAGCAGTCTGCCTGCCCCTGCCTCCCAGAGTGCTGAGATTAAAGGTGAGCACCACCATGCCCAGCCAACCTGCACAGGTTTAAACTAGACAGGGTCCCAGCACTGAGAGAGAAAGGAGACATGGTACTACCCCTAAACAAGAAGTTATTTGCAATTGGTTCCCATCGGCAAAAGGCAAATCAGTTTTCCCCAATGGAGTATTACTGAGTCCATCAACTCCCCACCAGGGCACGCCTCACACCCAATAGCTGGCAACACAAAACAAAATTCGTGACTTTAGGCTTGTTGGGTTGTTGTTGTTGTTGTTGTTGTTGTTGTTGTTGTTGTTGTTGGAGGGGCCTGCACTTTTTTATTTTATTTTGTTTATGTTAGGCTTTTCTTTTGTTTTTTTTTTTTGTTTTTTTTTTTTTTTTTTTTT
Source organism: Psammomys obesus (assembly GCF_907164565.1). Taxonomy (NCBI): domain Eukaryota; kingdom Metazoa; phylum Chordata; class Mammalia; order Rodentia; family Muridae; genus Psammomys; species Psammomys obesus. The sequence continues at coordinate 17,609,762 of NW_026596040.1, forward strand.
TTTTTTTTTTTTTTTTTTTTTTTTTTTGTTTTTTTTTTTTTTTGTCTTGCTGATTCTTTGTCTATTTTGATTTTCACTTTTGCCTTTTGTGGGAATTTTTTAAGTGAGAGAGAGAAAGAGAACATAAAGTTAAACAGATAAGGAAGTGGGGGGGACCTGAGAGGAATTGAGAATTATACATTGCATGAAAAAATAATAGAGATAAAAAGGTAAACAGAAAAACTAAAGAAGTCCTTATCATCTCTGAAGAAATCATAAAAATATGCAAGGGATGGGGAGAGGGCTTAATGGATAAAGCATTTGCCCCACAAGCATGAGGAACAGAGTTTAGATCTCCAACACCCAGGTAAATCATATGCAGTACCTTACATCCATAATCCCAGCACACCTACAGTGAGATAGGTATCAGCGACAAAAGAATCCCCAAAAGTGTATAAGGCCAGGCAGCCTGGCATATACTATGATGAACAAGACTTTGTCTCTAACAAAGTAGAAGGTGATAATTGACACAGAGGTTATTTACTGGTGTCTACACAGGCACCATGGTACATCCATGTCCGCATGCACACACAACAAGAAGCTCATTACACTTGGTATACACCCAAGGGACTCTGAATCCTATTAAAGAGACACTTATTCAGCTATACTTATTGCCACTTTATTCACAATAACTAGGCAATGGAAACAACCTAATTGTTTGCCAACTGATGAGTGGATAATGAAAATGTGGTACATACAACGGAATTCTATTCAGCTGTAAATAAAAAAATGAATTCATGAAATTTGTATATAAATGGATGGAACTAGAAAATGTTATACTGAGGTAACTCAGCCCCGGAAAAACAAGCACATGTTCTCTTATTTGGGGATACTAAGCTCACATCTTTAGATTTGAGACTATAACCTGAAGTAACTGGAACAGCCAGGAAAGTGAGAGGAAAACATTGTGGAGGGTATAGAAAGACACAGTTGCTATGCAGGGTAGAGGAAAGAATGGAGGAACTCTAACTGGGGAAGTGATTTTAACTGGGGTGTGGGGAAGGGGTACAATAGAGAGAGAGAGGGAGGAGGAAAGATTAAAAAAAAAACATTAGGGATGTTTGTAAAAGCCAAAAAAACTTACTTTAAAAATATATATATATAATACAAATAAAAGCATTTTATATGTATATATAGTTTAAATAGAGTTATGCTAAATGGGGTAATAATGTACCCCCACCAAAAGTCATGTACAAAATCTCATTAACAGTCATGGGAAATCACCCTTTGAGTTTATTGGTCAAGGGAATCCAAGAGATCTCCAAAACAATACAGGCTATTGCTACTGCCCTTGGCTGCCTCCCAAAACTTGAAGGCAAAAGCCTGTTCTGAAGATACCACATTCTTGGGACTCGGGACTTGGAAGAAACCAGCTAGAACTGACCCAGAAGCTTCCCTGAGGACTGGCTTGCATAATACCCAAAGGTGATATACAAGCTGCCAAGGGAGAAAAGCAATCAATAATCCTTCCCAGCTGTAAAGCCTGTAAACCACAGCAATGAGCCACCTGGAAAGCTCTCTCCAGTGGTGCAAAAGCAGCACTTTGAATGTATCAACAACCACCTACTGACTAATAGGACTTAGGGCCCAAGAAGTAGGAGGAAATTCATGTCTGGTACCAGAAACCTAGCCAATCACCTAAGCCTGAAGAAAGGCCATAGACCCTAAAGAACCTACTACTGCAGCTCTCAACCCTCATCAAAGGAGCCTCTTTTTGTAGCACAAGAGGACTAATACAGAAATCCACAACTGGTCAAAATTCAGAGACTAAGTGACCATGAGTTGACCAGTCCTAATCCATACACCTACAGCATAGACCCCTACACATAAAGCTCAGAGAACATCCCAGAAGAAGGATGCAAAGATTGTCAGATCCAAGGGACTAGGATTCCTATGGCCACAATACCTTCTAGCTATGACAGGGAAGATATACCCACGAAATCTAAACAATATGGCTGCTTAAACAAGACCCACACCATGACAATACCAGATGACATGGCAATGTGAATGGGGCAACTTTCATACAGTGCAATCCCTGGGGGGGAAAGCAGCATGAAATCAATGGCTGCAGAGAGATGGAAAACCAGTTTTTCCAAGAATGAGCCCAAGTATTATTGGATCCCAGGTGGTCATTCCTAAACATATGTACAGGCGACTAACACTACATGAACTCAGAGGATTATAGGTAGACGACAGGTGGGTAAGAAGAAGATAGATAAACACGTGAATTCTACATACATACATATGTGTACACACACATCTGTAGCTAAAAATAAAGAAGAAAATTCATGAATTTAAGAGGGAGTGGGGTAGAAATGTGGGAGGAGTAGAAGAAGGGCAGAGAGGAGTAGAACGGATATGAAACAGTACTTATGTATAAAGTCTCAAAAAATATGATCTAAATAAAAAAGATAATTGCAGAGAGCAACGTAAAATTAAGAAATGAGTGAGGCCTAAGGTTGAAATTCTGCCTGAGTACCAGGAAAAATCAATTTCTTTTAAAAAGCTCACACTTAAGCACTTTGTTAATAAAGCAAAATGGTTCAACCCTCCCAATTAATTCGAATGTTCCAGCACAGGGCCACACTGGTGAAAATGCTTCTTTTGAGTCACAGCTCTTACTCAACTGCCACTACATAAGACCCGCAACTTGGGAGAGAGAGGAGGAGCTAGAACACTCCCCTGATTTTAAAAAAAAAAAAAAAATGCCTACATGCTTTCAGTGAGAAAAGATCTTATAAAGAGAAAAACCATCGGCTTGACCGCTTACATCCTAGAATATCAACCACAGAGGAAAAAAATCAGTAGCAGAAGTTAATGGAGTATTTCCATACTTGTACAAGGAAATAACTGTGAAGCAGCTGACATTATAAAGTGAAGACAAAATAACACATTTCAGATTCAGAAGGGCTCAAAAGAATTTTTTTTTTACTGGCTACAGACCTTCATTAGTGGTGCTATTGCCAGCAAAGAGAAGAAACCTAAAAGTAGAAATGGAAATCAACTGACCAAGAAATTGATAAACTATATCCGGAAGTTAACTGTATTGACTCTTAAAATAACATAAGTTTGTGTTCGGGCTTCAATTTTACCCAATAATCCTATGCAGTGCTGGCATCTAGTGGCCTGTAGAGACGATGAGCCTGCATGCTGTCCAGGGGCTGGGGCTAAATAATTGTAGTTTAAAAGAGAGCACACTTGTATTGAGCTAATTACAATTTGATGTAAAGAATCATAAAAGACGTGAAAAGGGAAAACCATCATTGAAAAGAAAAACTGACATGAAATCCAAAAGAAAGTGGAAAGAAAAAACAGCCACTTTGGACAATGCACGTGGGTGTCTTCTGCTTGTACGCAGGATGCCATCTGGTTATGCGTGATTTCACAGTTTGATCGAAAGGCAGTTCTGGATAAGTTAGAATGTTATATTTAGTTGCTATATCAAGTCTTTTATTTTGAGTATACGGAAAAGTTTTTTCGACTTTCAGTGGAACATAATTTGTTGATCTTCACAGTAACGAGTACGAGGCTCTTTTAGCGACATTCCTGCGAACAGTATGCTCCTGTTTCTCTCGCTTGTCTTCATGCCTTTAAACATCCCCTCTACGGCACTTCACCTGTCAGTGGACACCAGGGCCTTGTGGGAGTCTGACAAGTTCTCAACAACTGCCCTACATTCCCAGCCCCAAACCTTTTCCTGTCTAATATCACGAGTCCAGACTGGATCCCTTCTAAAGCTTCCTTTAGAAAGTGATGTGTAACTCACCTGTATGTTAGATTGCAGTTATTGAAAAATCCGACTTACAAAGCCCAAAGATTCCTCATAAGATGCCAAGTTTTAGGGCTAAGGATGTAGCTCAGTTGAAGTGCTTGCCCAGCGTTCACCAATCCTTGGGTTCGGTTCCCAGAACTATGTAAAACTGAGAATGGAACATACCTGCAATCAGGAGGCAGGGGCAGGAGGACCAGAAGCCCAGAGTCAGCCTTGACTGTGCAGTGAGTATGAGAACAACATGGAGTCTATGAGACAAAGAGAGGAAGAGGGGTTAGAGGGAAGATGAAAAGGAAAGGGGAGGGAGTGAAATAATATACCAAGTTTCTGTGGCAAGCATCATTGTTCTACAACAAAGGATTTAAAACCTCTCCTGTTTTATCATCCTTCACACTGTCTTTGCACCCTAGCCCACTTTTAGCTCCTAAAGCTCTCAATGTCTAGCTGTATCTCAAACACACTGCAGCAAGTTCTAATACAATTCCCACGTGCACACTGCCAAGCAGAATGCAAAGCTCTTCCCAGCCATGAATGCATTCGTGACTCTTCCTTGGATGGATTCTTCTCTTCAATGAAACAAATTTAAATATAGGAAGAATGAAATAGGTTCAGGAAGTTAAGGGGGTGTGTTAAATATTTTGAGGGTTGTCTTAGAGTTTCTATTGCTATGATGACTCACCAAGTTGAGGAGGAAAGGATTTATTCAGCTTACACTTCCATATCACTGTTCATCTTCAAAGAAGTCAGAACAGGAACTCAGACAAGGTAAGATCCTGGAGACAGGAGCCGATGCAGAAGCCATGAAGTAGTGTTGCTTACTGGACTGCTTCCCATGGCTTGCCTTGCTCAGGCCTGCTTTCTTAAAGAACCCAAGACCACCAGCCCAGGGATGGTACCACCCACAAGGAGCTGGGCCCTCCACATCAATCACTAATTAAGAAAATGCCTTACAGCTGGATCTTACGGAGGTTTTCTCTCAATTGGGGTTCCCTCCTCTCAGACAAGTCGAGGTTGTGTGTAGTGTTCAATGGCATGATCATACATGTCCTACAAAATAGAGAATGTATTTTTTTAATGCAGAAACATCTTCCAATTTCTTATGCAAAGCAATGTCAGTTGAGGAGCTAGGAGGAGTTTTCCTGCCCCTTGGAGAAAAAGGCTTCAGGTAGACTTCTGAATAAGCTCTTCTGCACAAATTGTATCTGTGCTTTGTTCTCACTGAAAATGAGAAAAGAAAAAAACAAATAAACAAAACAAAACAAAAAACAAAAAACAAAAAACAAAACAAAAAAAAAAAAACGAAAACCTTCCGCTTGCAGAAACACAGTGGAATTTAGAGTCTACGACTTCACTCACGGGCAGTTCCAGCAGTAATGTTTGTATGGCTGCAGGAAGTCACAGAGATTTTGCTTATAATATAAATTTAGTTCATAAACTTTAATAGTTATACTTCTAGGGGCAGAGAAAAGTCTGTTTTCAATAGAACTAGACCAGGAAAAAAAAATAACCTGCTCTTGCAAGGATTGCCTACTTGCACTTTCAAAACACAGGCCTCAGAGTTTTGAAACTGGAGACGATCGATGTACTTGGTTCACAACACCCCATATTGCCAGAAAAACAATCAGAAAGGTTTCCCAGGTTCCTATGGCTGAGCAAAACAGAACCCACACCACACAAAAGTGCTTTCCATTTTTGTTTCATCACAAGCAACAGGAGTCTAGCTTTTCTCGTTGTCTGAGCAGATATTACCAGAACTTGAAATCAACTGAAAAACTTGCTGTTTTTCACATATTTAAGAAAATAAAGATGAGAAGTCTGGGCTCTGTAGGTATTTATCCTCATGGTTTGGGGAGGTGTGCCAGGTATGAGGCAGATGTCACCTACAGGGATCAAGCCTTACTTTTTCATGGGAATGTGGCATGGGCCAAAGGATTCTCCTTCTGTACTGTTCCACTTACTGAGCATAGGAATAGTTTCTCACAAAGAAAACATCAAATACACCACACTATTGTAGCATTTTTCTCACAGAAAAATAAAAATCATTCGAAACAACTTTAAAAAGCCCAAGTAAAGATTTCCAAAACAATGTTTATTTAGACCTTGTTTTATGAAACATAACACCTGTAATAAGATAACAGTCTCCAAAAAAATGTATCAAGGGGGAATCATTGCATTTACAATTTAAATGAAATGAGTTCTGTTTTCAGCATCACTTCAGCTTCATCATGATCGTATTCCAAGCCTTATTCAACTTGACTCTGTCAGGGACCACTAGCCTTCTCCTTTGATTCAGTACAACTGTTCTTTTCAGAGTCCATCAAACATGGTGCTACCTTAATAGCCAGCACCAAAAATACCATAAGCAGAGAGCTGTCCTTCCTCGCTGCCACCAGCGCTGAAGTCTCTTTGTCTCTGGTGCTCTCATGGAGCTATTAAACGTGATAAGAATCAGTTATCAGCAATTCAGTTCTGTTAGATGATAATGCAGCAGCTTCACCACAGATGTTTATGAGACCAATTTACAGTATTTCAGGAACTTGCAATCGAGGTATCATCTGGAGCTACAGTGGTCTGATGGCCTAGCTGGAGAAGCTGAAGGACCTGCATCCAGGATGGCGCCTCTGTGTGCTAAGCACAATTGTACTAGCTTGCCCTGGGACTGAACCCAGAAACTTGTGGGAATTGGGGAGCTCTCTACCAATGACCTATAGTTCCTGCTCCTGATTCTGCCTTACTGTTTTATTTTGGTCTGGAAGTTGGTTGGTTTGTTTGTTTTCTTTAGACCTTGAACTTGCAATCCTGCCTTAGTCATCCAAGTGCTAGGATTACAGGATTCTGCCACAATGCCCTGGTGCTGAGTCTTGATGACAGGCTCCATTGCTCTCCAGGGCTGGCTGAACACCCTTAAAATGAGGCACCATCACTTACCTAAACATAGTAAAGGCAATATACAGCAAGCCTATAGCCAACATAAAACTAAACGGAGAGAAACTGAAATCAATCCCACTGAAACCAGGGACAAGGCGAGGCTGCCCACTCTCTCCATAGCTCTTCAACATAGTTCTTGAAGTCCTAGCTAGAGCAATAAAACAAATAAAGGAGATCAAGGGGATACAAACCAGAAAGGAAGAAGTCAAAGTATCACTATTTGCAGATGATATGATAGTATACATGAGTGACCCCAAAAATTCTACCAGGGAACTCCTATAGCTGATAAACACCTTCAGCAAAGTGGCTGGATACAAAATTAACTCAAAAATCAAACTACCAACACAATTCTTTACAGACCTTGAAAGAAAAATTCTCACCTTTACATGGAATAACAAGAAACCCCGAATCAATAAAACAATCCTCTACAATAAAAGAGCTTCTGGAGGTATCTCCATCCCTGATCTCAAGCTGTCCTATAGAGCAACAGTAATAAAAAGTACATGGTACTGGCAGAGAAACAGAATGGTGGATCAATGGACCTGAATAAAAGACCCAGAAATAAACCCACACACTTATGGACACCTGATATTTTACAAAGATGCCAAAACCATACAATGGAAAAAAAATGGCATCTTCAACAATGGTGCTGGTCTAACTGGATATCTACATGTAGAAAAATGCAAATAGATCCATATTTATCACCCTGCACAAAACTAAAGTTCAAGTGGATCAAAGACCTCAACATAAAACCAGACATATTAAATTGGTTAGAAGAAAAAGTGGTGAAGAGCCTTGAGCTCATTGGCAGAGGAGACAAATTCCTGAACAGAACACCCACAGCACAGGCTCTAAAATCAACAATCAATAAATGGGACCTCATGAAACTGAAAAGTTTCTTTAAAGCAAAGGACACTGTTGTCAGAACAAAACGACAGCCTACAAATTGTGAAAGGACCTTTACCAACCCTATATCTGACAGAGGGCTAATATACAGAATATATAAAGAACTCAAGAAGTTAAAAAGCAACAAATCAAGTAATACAATTTAAAAATGGGATACAGAGCTAAACAGAGATTTCTCAATAAAGGACTATAGAATGGCAAAGAAACACTTAAAGAAATGTTCAACATCCTTAGTCATCACGGAAATGCAAATCAAAAACGGCCCTGAGATTTCACCTTACACCCATCAGAATGGCTAAAATCAAAAACTCAAGTGACAACACATGCTGGAGAGGATATGGAGAATTGGGAACTCTCCTCCATTGCTGGTGGGAATGCAAACTTGAACAACCACTATGGAAATCAATTTGGTGCTTTCCTAGACAATTAGGAATAATGCTACCTCAATATCCAGCTATACCACTCCTAGGCATATATCCAAAATATGCTCAAGTACACAAGGACATTTGCTCAACCATGTTCATAGCAGCTTTATTTGTAATAGCCAGAATCTGGAAACAACCCAGATGTCCCTCAATTGAGGAATGGATACAGAAATTGTAGTACATTTACACAATGGAATACTACTCAGCAATTAAAAACAAGGAAATCATTAAATTTGCAGGCAATTGGTGAGAACTAGAAAAGATCATCCTAAGAGAGCTATCCCAGAAGCAGAAAGACACACATGGTATATACTCACTTATAAGTGGATATTAGACATATAATATAGGATAATCATACTAAAATCTGTATACCTAAAGAAGCTAAACAAGAAGGAGGAGCCTGGGTAAGATGCTTAATCTTCATTCAGAAAGGCAAATGGGATAGATATCAGAAGAAGATGAAAACAATGAACAAGACAGAAGCCTACCACAGAGGGCCTCTGAAAGACTCTACCTAGCAGGGTACCAAAGCAGATGCTGAGACTCATAGCCAAACTTTGGGCAGAGATGAAGGGAATCTTATGAAAGAAGAGGGAGATAGAAAGACCTGGAAGGGTCTGGAGCTCCACAAGGAGAACAACAGAACCAATAAATCTGGGCCTAGGGGCCTTTTCTAAGATAGACACTCCAATCAAGGACCATCCATGGAGGTAACCTAGACCCCCTGCACAGCAGTAGCCTGTGGCAGCTCAGTCTCCAAATGGGCTTCCTAGTAAGGGGAGCAGGAGCTGTCTCTGACATGAACTCAATGGCTGGCTCTTTGATCACTTCCCCCTAAGGGGGAGCAGCCTGACCAGGCCACAGAGGAAGACAATGCAGCCAGTCTTAATGAGGCCTGATAGGCTATGGTCAGATGGAAGGGGAGGAGGACCTCCCCTATCAGTGGACTGGGGAAGGGGCATGGGAGGAAATGAGGGAGGGAGAGAGGGTGGGACTGAGAGGGGGTGAGGGTGGGGCTACAGCTGGGATACAAAGTGAATAAATTGTAATAAATAAAGAATTATGTTAAAAAGTAAAATGCCAAGATAATACAAAAAAAAAAAAAATGAGGCACCATCAAATGTGACCCAAGAGACCAAGACTGAAGCCACAGGTTCATGGCTTTTATTGTATTATCCAGAAGTCACATGCTTCTATTTCTACCACATTCTGTTCTTTGGAAGCAAGTCACTAAACTTGGCCCACACTCGGGAAAAGTCAGGCTCCACCTTCTGAAAAGACAAATGCCAAAGCATTTGTGGACATATTTCTAAATCACCCCAGGAGAAGGATTAAATATAACTTCATGAAGAGATGATTAATTGAAGTATAGCAATTGTCTCCAAAGACTTTTATGGCATACTACCCCCAAGAAGTAACAGGGCATAGCCTCTTCACCTTTGCCCCCTCCAGAGAGAAAATGTCTAATACATCTAAGACAACAGTGGTTCAAGACCAGCCTGATCTAGAGAACAAGTTCCAGGCCAGGCATGCCTACATAGTAAGACCCTATCTCAAACAAAGATAACAGGGCTGTTGACTACCTAATCTTACAACAAGCCTCTTCTCTCACTGACATACATGCTGCATCCTCAGCCTCCTGACTGAAGGTCACCCCCAAGAGCCTGCTACCTTGCCACCTCTTCATTTATCCAGCCAAAGTACCACCACTAACCCATCACTGATGTTTTCACACACTGCCCAGAGAATTTAAGCAAGACGGAAAGTGTCTCATAGCTAGTTAGATGTTAACAGCCTTGAACGTCATTAAGGACAAACTCCTCCCCTTCATTGGCAGCACCTTTTAGGGCCAGGACTGATTCTGCTGAGCTCTGAAGAACAGACAGGGAACTACTGGGAGAGGGGGGAATCAGTGGGAGGCAAAAGGGAACAAGAGAGCATAATGGAGGTTAATCTGATCAAAATGTATTATATACATGTTTGAAAAGCTCACTAATTAATCCCATTATATAATGATATGTATTGATTTTAAGAAAAAGAAAGTAACAGGATCTGAGTTGGTCTCTTGAAAGAAACACAACATTCTGACCAGCCTAAGGTCCCAAGATTAGTAGTACTGGTATCAGTCTGGAGGCTTTCTGGTCAAGAAAACAGGAATACTACCTTCTGTTAAAAACTGGGTGTGGTGGCACACTCCTCTAATCCCAGCAGACGTCAAGGTAGAGTGGTCTCTATAAGGAGAAAGCAGCCTGATTTACATAGTGACTTTTAGGCCCACCAGGAACACAGAGTGAGCCACTGTCTCAAAAGAAAGTTGTATTAGGAGAAGAGGAATTAATTCAACTAGTGTTACATTAACTGACTGGCCTGGCAAGTTGTGCCCGCTGGGGCAGTAGGGTAAGCCTGTTATGTAGTTACCCAATCACTCTTTGACTGGAATAAGGCCTACATTACAGAAAGGAACTCGCACTTGGCGCTGTAAACCTAACCCAAAGCCAATGGATGGAGAGTTTACGTGTCTTAATGGAGAAGCTACTGCTGTTGTTCTGCTAAATGTATGTGATGTTCCCCTCAAATTACACAGGGTGGAACATTATGAAGTACGGTCTTCGGTGTGCAACACGGACGTAGCACTTCTGAACTCACAGTTCTAATTATCGTCATAAGAATGGTCTTGCAAGATGGCAGGCTGAAAAAGCCAAGACACCTGACACAAAGGAAAAGAAGCCTGCAGCCAAGAAGGCCGGTGGTGACGCTGCTGCCCCTGGAATCCCAGCCACTGGTGCAGAAAGAAGGGGAGACGCTAAGGCTAAAAAAGGGGAAGTCCCATTGCAGCCGAAACCCTGTCCTGTTTCGAGGAATTGGCAGGATTCCCGGTCTGCTACATATTCCCGCAAGGCCTTGTATGAAAGGAAATGTTCAGCCGCAAAATCTAAGGTTGAAAAGAAGAAAGAAAAAGGAGATGGTCCTTGCTATTGCCACAAAACCAGTCGGTGGTAACAAGAATGAAGGTACTCGGATGGAGAAGCTTTGCCTGGGTAGTATCCTACTGAAGACCAGCTTCGGAAGCCGCTGAGCCACCACAGAAAGCCCTTCAGGCAGCACGTGAGAAAGCTGCGTGCCAGCATCCCTCCTGGGACCGTCCTGATCATCCTAACCAGGCGCCACAGGAGCAAGAGGTTTTCCTGAAGCAGCTGGGCCGTGGCTTGCTACTTGTGACCCAACCTCTTGCCCGCAACAGAGTTCCTCTGTGCAGAACACACCAGAAGTTTGTCGTCACCACCTCTACAGGAGTTGATATCAGAAAGGTTAAAAAACCCCAACACCTGACCGATGCTTACTTCAAGAAAAACAAGCTGGGCAAGCCCCAGGCATCAGGAGGGTGAGATCTTTGACACAGAGAAGGAGAAATACGAGATTTCCAGAGCAGCACGAGGCTGATCAGAAGACTGTGTGCGGACTCACAGATTTTGCCAAAGATCAAAACTATTCTTCAGCTGCAGGGCCCGTGACCTCAGTTCTCCCTGAAAAAAAAAAAACAAAAAAAACAAAACGGGGTGTATCTTCACAAACTGGTTTTCTAAATTGCTAACAACCGAATTAAACAGCTTCACACATTAAAAAAAAAAAAAAAAAAAAAAAACAATGGCCCTATCATAGAGTGGGAATAGAGCTCCAGAGCCTCACTCTCTCATTTCCCCCAAAGATTTCTAGGTAGTTCACGGTTGCGGACGGAGAAAGAAACATTTTCTTCAGTGGTGCAGACAGTAGGAAGATACCGACGCCCCTATAAATAATTTTTCATACAGGCTCCTATGAGCAACCCTAATGAAACAAATTAGGTCAAAAACACTACACAAAGGAAGTAGGAGGAAGTCTAGCCAGGAAGTGAAAGATAGCCATGAGAGTTGGAAAGGACAAGAAAGAGTAACTGGAGTTAACATGATCAAAATATCTTACATGCACGTAAAAATAGCATAATGAAACCCACTGGTATGTGTAATTGATATATGCTAAATAAAGACATTAAGAGAAAGCTCATCCAAATAGGCCTGCCAATCACCTGGGCAGGAGAATGTCCTTGGGGGAAACTGCCAGTTCTAGAAATGTTAGAAATAATATAAACAAGGTCTAAAATGTAGCATACTATTTTTTTCTGCTGCTGTGAAAAGACACTCTGAAAAAAAACAGTTTAAGAACAATGGGGCTTTTTTTGGCTCACAATTCAAGATTGTTATTCAGTCCTAGCCCAAGATGATATCGTAGCAGCAGGAGCTTGAAGTAGCTGGACATGGTCAGCCCAGTCAGGAAGCCTAGAGAGGTGAATGTGCATGCTGAGATAGCCTCCTCCTTTTTCTGCAAGCCCAGACCCCAAGCCAAGGAATGGCACTGCCCTTCTTTAGGGTGGGTCTTCGTATGTCAATTAACCAATCAAGATAACCCCTCATAGGAATCTCCAGACTTTACCATCATCTATAATGTCTCACAGGAAAGCCTGGAGGCTTGTCTTTGGTGATTCTGGGTCCTTCCTGTCAGCCTGCCAATATCAAGCATCACATGTATGCTGGCACAAAGCTCCATTGTTCACGCTAGCCGCTTGGGGGTGTCCCTCCTTCTTATAGTAAACTCTGTGTATCGTTTCTACTGCTTTCTGTGTGTCTCATCTGTATTCCTTGGCTGGTGATCAAAAGGACCGGGGAGCTGACAAACGGATTTCAAGTCAACAATAAGAGGAAACCGCATCACTGGGTGAGTCGATGTCTGCTCAGGTAAGAAACTCCTATTCCCTCGCTCTAAGTCCACTGCATACCATAAAGCCTGTTATAAAAGACACAGACATGTTAGTTCTAAGATGGAGGTTTGAGTTTGGGTTGAATGGGTCTTTCCTCGGATTCCAAATAGTTTTACACCCAGGAAAGTGACTATCCGGGGGATCATAATCCTTTTGTTCTGTCACCAATACTAAAGTCCTAAGCTCAGTAAAAGAAAAGGCACAGAAAACAGCTTCCCTGCTTCTAATTAAAACATTATCTCTATAATAGGTGAACACAAAGCGTCCAAATGGCCTTACCATTTAAAATCCCTTTATCAACAGTTTGACAGAGAGCAAGGAAATTTACACACCCCTGAGGCAAGACAGTGAAAATCTATTACTGTCCTGTGTGCACAGCTGCAAATCGCTGCTGGTCATGTTTTCAGCACAGATTCAGGGAGTATGTCTGAAATGGGCCACATTCGTTGCTGAATATTAAGAGGATATGTCCAGAATTAAAACACTCCTCAGTCTGATGTTAACAATACTTATGACCTGTTCTGTTATTAATGCCAATGTTACACAAGCTCAGAAAGAAAGAAAAAAATGCAAGTTCTCCCTCATATGTGATCCAGCCAATAATGCAGATGTGTGTGTAGGTAAAGTCTAACATGAACAGAGAACAAGAAAAGCTAAATATGAGAGCTTGAGGAAGACAGAATGCAGTTAAAGGGCATGAATTACGACAGAGGATGTAGAATTAAGCGTTTTTCTAGTTCTAATTCTGTCATGGATTTTTCATTTTTGTTGGCTGAAAAGTATAATAAAATATATTCAATAATGAAAATCTACAAACCAATGCAGAGCTTTCATTCCAAATGGTAATTTTGATGATATAAATGTTCACTGGGATGTATAAATTTGGGGTCTGGTTAATTTTGGTAGATGGTTTTTGCAAGTTTTTTTTAATTTTTACAAAATAATTTATTGAACAAAAACTCCCAAACTGCATCAATTTCTCTGGGTTCAATTTGCCACTTTCCCAACATCCCATGACAGCTGGCCAAGGCAAACACTGGTCTCTTTCTTTCAATTCTAACTTCCAATGTTAATTCTCAGGTCACACAATCCGTATCACACAGTAAATATGCCTTAGTGTGTGTGTCTGTATGTGTAGTTTACAAAATGGCTACAATGAGTTGAAGAGGCAAGAGCTGGTTAAAGGCAAGCAGACAGCTGCTAAGGGTGCAGAGTGAATCTCCATGGGAACTGTCTCACAGATCCTGTGAGACGTCTGCTGGAGGCTCTGTGTCAGAGTCCAACAGAGACTTAGGGTTGAGTTGAGCTGCTGAAGTCAGGGAAGACAGGAAGAAGAACAGGTCCGTACAAACAACATGAGGAGTGGCAATCTGAACAGTCTCCATCAAAGTCAATCTGAAGCCCCTAGCATAGTCAGTAGCTTGCTGCATGTTGTCCCTTAATACACTCTCAAGGTTGATGAAAGACAGGTTAGTAGGGACTCACCATCACAGTAGTGGGTGTCCTGCTCCTTATGGGGTCCAGGTGAGGACCTCTGTATTTGCACTCAAATGAGAAGCAAGTTATGCTTAAAGATGAAGTCTCCTGATGAAAACTTGTGTCAAGCCTTTTAGTGTTTTGTTTTTGTTTTTAATCATTGGTTGATTTGTTCTTTTTGGCTATCATGTAGCCCAGGCCTTTAACTTGCTATGTTACCGAGCATCGTCTGGACTTCTCATCCTCTCTGCCTTCACCTCCTAAGTACTGAGATATAGACATATGCCACCAAAACAAATTTTATGTGGGGCTAGGGACTGAACCCAGGGCTTTTTGCATGCTAGAAAAGCACCCTACCAAGTGAGAGACAGCGCCAGCCCCAAACAATGCTGATACGTTTTTATTTTTTAAGAAGAAACAAAAATAGATGAAGAACAAAGCAAATCCCAAATTAATTATTGAATTAATGGGCTTTGTCCAAAACCAATGCCAAGTTCACATCAGACATAAGAAACCTAAACACCAGACAATTGAAATGTAATTAGCTGTCAAAGCCTTTGAAAGCCATGGGTACCAAACAGCAGCCAGCAAGGCTTTGAGAATCGCAGGTTCAGACAGAATACAAACACCCACTCCTCCGATGGGAAGCAACACAAGGAAATGATGGCTTTGTTCTTATTCGATCACAGACAAGGTACACATTCAAAACTACCTCCAGTCCTAGGCTTCAAACATATGCAAACCTAGGCTGGGGATTAAGACAGAGCTGAAGAAAAAAAAATACATTGTATAGCATTTCAGAGCAGTAAAATTAAATTTTGAATCTATTGTTCAACAGGATAAGTTCAGTCAATTTTAATATGATGTATCAAAATATGTAGATTTCAAATATCTTGACTCAAAAGTGATAGGTCAATGAGGTGATCATGTGATAATGAGCTTGCTTTAATGATACCTAGTGAATGCTAGACAGTTAGAAATTAGCAGTCTTGAAGGTCATTATAAATGGATCCCTCTCACATTATCAGCTTTTGGGCCCCCACCTCCAGCCCCGTATCACTAGCAGAACACTAATTTTAAGGGAAAAGTATCACAGTTGCCTCTCCTTAAAATGGAAAATAACCCCAATAACCCCATCATAGAAAGCATCACAATCAGCCCCCTCTGTAGAGGCTAAAAAAAGAAAAAAAAAAAAAGAACAAATAAACCATGCCGTCTGTCTTGGGCTATTTGTGTTCATTGCTTCCTATATTAGACACACTGACACACTGGTAGCCAGAAGAAACTCTAAATGTCTAATATGCATAGCATAATTATCACTTTTATTTTACTAAATATAATTTTCCTAATACACATTACCATTTTATCTGGCCATTTAGCTACTGGTAATGATTCTTTCTGAATCAAGCACACAACCTGAAGATTTTCTATCTCGTGTTCCTTTGGACCCTTGCAAAAACAATATAGAACGCC
>NW_026596040.1:17630572-17661623 GCF_907164565.1 Psammomys obesus
ACATGAGTAACTATGCCTCTATCAGAACTTTTTACTCACAACAGAAAAGGTCACTATATCACCATATGGTGATAAAAGAATCAATTCAGCAAAAGGAAGTTGTATTTATTATATATTATTTTATTTTGTAGTATATATTTTGTATCATATATTTATACCATATATGTGATGCCTGTGTGTGTATGTCTGTGTATGTCTGTCTCTCTATCTATCTGTCTGACTTTCTCTCTCTCTGTATCCAAATGCTGGAGCATTTAGTTATGCAAAGAAAAGGTTATCTAAAAGTAAATAACAGTCTTTCATCAGTGAAGACTGTGGTGGTTTGCATCAGAAATGTCCCCCTTAGGCTCATGTATTTGAACTCATGGTTCCCAGTTTGTGACAGTGTTTGGGCAGCGTATGGAAACTTTGGAAAATACAGACTTGATGAATGAAGCACACCACTGGAGATGAGCTGGGAGGGTTTACAGCTGCACCCCACTTCATAGCCTCATTCTCTGTTTCGTGGGTGAGGATGAAACTGTGATGAGTCAGCTTTCTTCTCGTGACACTAAACTTCCCTTACTTGTTCCCATGCCTTCCTCACCGTGCTGGACTCCATCCCTCTCTTCTATAACTTGCTTGTCTCAAGAATATTTTTGCCACAGCCACAGAAAGTATCTAATAAAGACATGGTTATCCAGACGAAAGAAAGATATCTTAGGACATCAAAAGGAGGAAGGGAGGGAGGAGAGTAAGAGAAAAAGGAACCTTGTAGCTAATGTACTCCAAATGGACATAATAAATACAGAGGACTTCATCCAATAGCTACAGAATATGCATGCATATCTGCAGCAGCCAAAAACTTATACAGAACAAAAAAGAAATAGATCCTGGTAGGCTACAAATCAAGTCTCAAATTCAAAAGAAGCTGAAATTAAATAACTTCTATTTCTACAATGAAATAAAATTAGAAATCAACAGGAACTTCAGAAAATGTACAAATACATGAAAAATAAATACAACTCTTAAGGGTTGGAGACATGGCTCAGAGGTTAAGAGCATTGGCTGTTCTTCCAGAGGTCTTGAGTTCAATTCCCACCAATCACATGGGGGCTCCTAACCATCTATAATGAGATCAGGTGCCCTCTTCTGGTGTGCAGGCATACATATATAATAAATAAATTATATATACATACACACATATATATATGTGTATGTATACATATATAATAAATAAATAAATTATATATACATATATATATATATATATGTGTGTGTGTGTGTGTATGTATATATAAGCCGGAGAGATGACTTAGAGCTTAAGAGCACTGGTTGTTCTTCCAAAGGTCCTGAGTTCAATTCCCAGCCACCATATGGTGGCTCACAACCATCTGTAATGAAATCTGGTGCCCTTTTCTGGCCTGCATTTGCACATGTATGCAGAACACTGTAAAAATAATAGATAGATAGATAGATAGATAGATAGATAGATAGATAGATAGATAGATAGATAGAATTTTTAAAAAAAATACAACTCTTGAGTGACCAATTGCTCAGTGAAAAAAAAATCAAAAGAAAAAATTTTAAGTTCTTAAAGCAATAAAATGTACCAAAACCTGTGTGTTACAGCAAAAGCGGTAATAAGAGGTAAGTTTATAGTAAGTACCTACATAAAAGGAAATATTTCTCCATCATGGAAGACACAGGGGATCACGAGGCCACTCCCCTCTCTGCGGACCTATAGGTAGTTAATGAATACTGGTCGACGGAGAGAGATTTTCATTAGTAGTGTACCCAACTAGTAAGTTACCCATGCTCCTGCAAATAACTCCTCGCCCACGTTCATGTCAACAACAGTAACTTACTGTGTCATATAAAAATAAAAATACAAACTTTTAAAGGCAGGGAGCAGAGGGGGGGACTAGCTAGTGTAGTGAGTCACATGAGAAAATTGCAGACTACCACACTTACTAAGCCAGTTAGGAATAGAGAGAGCCCTTCATTTAGCCAGCGACCAAGAGCAGGCCGTTGTCTGAGGGGAGTCTTCCTGCTAGAGCTCAGGGTACAGCGTTTTGAAAGGCAAGGAGCATAGGCCACAGTGGCATCAATGTAGCCTCAGTGTGGGTCGGAGTTGCATTGTGCAGCAGGTCTTTTGGTTACTTACAGCAACTGTTTGCCTGCGCCTTCTCGGACTTGTTTTTGTTATTTTTCTGGACTGATCTCAGGGTCATGAACAGTCCTGAATGTGCTGCCAAGGTGGATATGGCTGGGAGTTTATTGGGAGGGGGCAGAATATCTAGGACTGAACCCCCAGGAAGTCACAAAATAGCGTCAGAGCAGGGCCAGAGCAGGATGGCATTACCTCAGACATTTTTCACCAGAAGTGGATAAGTGAATGTGAGAAGGAGACAAGAGAGAATGTAGAACAGGAGTGAATGTGGTTACAATACACAGTAAAAAAAAAAAAAAAAAAAAAAAAAAATGCAACATTTCAAATAACCTAATGAAACAATATAAGAAATATGAACAATCAAACTCAAAAGTAGTAGGAGAAAAGAAATAAAGATGATGGGACTAGAAATAAATTAAATAAAAACTAAACAAAATCCCAGGCTGGGGATATAGTTCAGCTGATTTACTGCACTTGTCTAGAACCTGTGAAACCTTGGGCTCTGCTCCCCACATACACCAAGCACAGTGATACACACCTTCATCTCAGCACCTGGGAGATGGAGGCAGCATGATCTGAAGATAAAAGTCACCCTCAGCTGTGTGAGACCTTGTCTCAAAACAAACAAAAATATTAAAGATCAATGACACTAAGATTTGGAAATGTTTAGGAAATTAAATTGCTAATCCTTTTTAGGTAGACTAAGAAAAAGAGAAGAGACCCAAGTGCATCTGAGATAAAAGCAGATGTTAAAGATGATACAGAAAAAACAAAGGTTCAAGGAAGCCTCCCGATGTGGACCCAGGGTCCCCCTAACCCTAATTCTTCCCATCACCCCTTTCAGTGTTTCCTTCCAGGCCATCTCCAGTCCTCTGTGACTCTGCCAACCCACAGAACACCTGTTTACTAGGGACCCACACAAGGCTGGGACTCAGGTAGGGGACTTCCATCCTCCTCCTGGGCCTCCAGACTTGCCCTTATTCCTGCTACAACCTACCTGCCTGAGCCTCTTCTCCCAACCTTCCTCCATCAACCAGGGACTCTGCCTCTTGGTGTGAACCTGGGATCCCCCAGTTCTTCCCCACTGGCCCTCCCAGCCTTTCTACATTCCTTTACGATCCCCTACCTACCTGCAGAGTAGCATCTGCAAGGGGCCTACACCTACCTCACTTGACTGGGACCCAGAACCACTCTCTAACAGTGACCCGCACAGCCATCACACTTGGCTAAGACTCAGATGGGGGCAATAGCGTTCAGAGAATGGAACTCCCGCCCAACAAAGAGATGAGATCAGATCTCTTCATCAAGAAGATTCTCAAACGTCCTAACTCTAGATGCCATCACAAAAAGAATGTAATCATGAACAACGAGGACTCTACGCCTCCTCCAGAAGCCAGAAATCCTATGGTAGAACTCCCTGAAAAAAAGTAACTTAGCCAAATTCCCAGATATCTGAAAGTTAGCAATTATGAATGCGTTAAAGGACATTGAAAAGAATATGAATGAAGCCTTTGAAAACACAAACAATTGAATGAGATAACTAAAACAATTTGAGACATAAAAATAGAATTTAACAAAAAGAATAGTATCACTAAAGAAAACTCAAACGGAAATAAAACTGGAAGAAGAAAAAAAAACCTCAGGATTTCAAATAAAACTTTAGAAGTAAACCTTACCAATAGATCATTACAAGGAATAGAGACGCTCAAGTCTTGAAAGCACGGTAGATGAAATGGATAGTTCGGTCAAAGAAAATGTTAAACCTAAAAAAAAAAAAAAAATTGAGGCAGACTGGTGGGAGTGCAACTGTCGGCCCCTGAGATCTTGAGAGTGGGAGAGCTGGCTCTGCCCCTTACTGGCTGCAACACTTGAAAGAGCAGGCCCTGCCCCTCACCTGAGTGGCGTGGTAGAGCTAGCCCTGGTGGCAAATGTGTGAGTGAGCAGTCCGCAAGGACAAGAGCGGGAGAGCTGGTCCTGCTTCTTGCCCTCGGTGGCACTGAGTGAGCTAGCTGGGGCACTGCTGGAGAGCTCATCCTGGTGGTGCTGGCACAGGAGAGCTGCCAGGCTGTCCAACTCAACCAGCTTCCAGGCCTACATCCAGGGCTCTGACTGGGCCCACCCCAACATCTACTTCTATCTATCTATGAACTGCTGGAGGGTTTGAAAGGGCTGCAGGAGCTCCATGACTCAGGGTAACGACAGGATACCTGAAAGGAGTCCCTGTGAGGCTCCAGTACAGTGTAGCAGAAGCCAGAGGCCTCAGAACAAACCAGTGACTCAACGCAATGAACATTCTCAATTAAAGAAGTATGAACTAAAGGGTATGCTGTGTGACACACTACAGCTTCCATGACAAGATTTATTTCTTTTCTAGCTTATTTTCTTTTCTTTTGGGGAGGGAGAGAGGATGGTCGCAAGTGCAGAGGGCGGCTATGAAGGAACAGGAAGATGAGTGGGATTGGGGTGCATAATGTGAAATTTACAAAGAATCAATTTAAAAAGTTTAAAAAAAAAAAAAAACTAAGGTAAAAAAATTAAGGCACAAACATTTAGAAAATCTAAGACACTATGAAAAGACTAAATCAAGAATAATAGAAGAAGCTTGGGTCAAAGGCACGGAAAATATTTTTAACAAAATTACAGAAGAAAATTTTTCCAGTCTAAATAAAGAGACGCCTATCAAATAAAAGAAGTATAAAGAACACCAAATAGACAGTACCAGAAAAGAAAAGAAATTCCCCACAACACATAATAATCAAGAAACTAAATAAATGTACAGAACAAAGAAAGGATATGAAAAGCTCCAAGGGGAAAAGTCCAACTCACATCTAAAAGCAGATCTAATAACTCCTCAAATTATTCCAGACAATAAGAACTGAAACAGAAAGTCTTCTTAGTTCTAATCGATCCCATATATATGTGTGATGCAACCTTGTTGAAGAAAATACGTCATGCTTTGAGAGTCTCTGTGCTTCCTAGTTACAGCCTGAAGATGTGAGCTCTCAGCCTCCTGTTCCTGCTGCCTTTCCTGCTACTATGTCTCCCTGCCTGTGATGGGTTCTTATCTCTTTATAGCTTTCAGCCAAAAGAAACTCCTTATATAAGTTCTCTTGGCTGTGACAAGCACCAAAAAGTAACTCTAAAGTTATTGTGGTGTAGAACTCTACAAGCTATCTTTTCACTCCAGTTTGTACCTTGTGTCTTTAACCCCTCAACCTCACTCACATGGCCTCCGTAGACACTGGCAAGCAATATTCTGTTCATTGAGACTAACTTTTTTTTTTTAAGTTTTCACAGATAAACCAAAACATCTGCCTTCGGTCTTTCTGTTCCTGACTTATTTTTTTAACATGTTATCTTCTCATTCCATCTATGCTGCTATGACAGGATTTCATTTTAGTTGTAGAATGCTAGCCTGTGCTTATATAGAACATTTTCTTCATCTCCATCCCTCAGTACAGTCATTACTCACTTTCTGTTGCTGTGATAAAACATGACCAAGGCAACTTATAGAAGGAAAAGTTTATTTGGGTTCATTTGGGTTCACAATTACAAAGAGACAAGAATCAACACCGGAAGACATAGTGACAGACCTGGCAGCAGGAACAGGAAGTTCACATCTTCAAACTGCAAGCAGGAAACAAAGAGGAAACTGGAAATGGGGTGGGGCTGTAAAACCCTCAAAGCCCACCCCCAGTGTCGTACTTGCTCCAACAAGGCTGTCTTAGTTTGGGTTTTATTGCTGTGAAGAGATACCATGACCAAGGCAGCTCTTATAAAGGCAAACATTTAATTGGGGCTGGCTTACAGTTTCTGAGGTTTAGTTGACTAACATCAGGGCAGAAAGCACGGCAGCATGTAGGTAGACTTGGTGCTGGAGGAGCTAAGAGTTCTACATCTTGATCCACAGGCAGCAAAGAGGAACTGTCTTCCACAGGCAGCCAGAAGGAGGCTATCTCCCAAAATGGGCAAAGCCTAAGCATAGGAGATCTCAAAGCCTGCCTACACAGTAACACACTTCCCCCAACAAGGCCACACCTCCTCCAACAACAGTGTCAATGTCTACAACCAAGCATTAAAATACTGATACTATGGGAGCCAAAACTATTCAAACCACCACAAAGGATACACCACCTAAACATCCCCAAATAGTGTCATCAGCTACAAAGTAAGCATTCAAGTATTTGAGCCCATGAAGGACATTTCTCATTCAAACCGCCTCATTCCATTCCCTGGCCCCCATAGCCTCATGGCCTTATCATTAGACAAAATACATTTAGTCCAACTTCAAAAGTCCCCACAGTCTTTACAGCCTCAACGCTTTTTTAAAGTCCAAAGGCTCTTCTGAGACTCAAGGCAATCATTTCATTGTAACCTATCATAAATGAAGCCAAATCCATCCTTTCAACATAAAGTAGCACGGAATAGATATTATCAATTTAAAAGGAAGGACTAAGGGTATAGTAAGAAAGTACCAGCCAAAAACAAGACTGAAACTCAGCAGGGCAAACTCTAACTCCTGTAGTTCCACACCTGATCTTAAAGGGCTGAGATGGCTTATCTGTCCCTAAGACATCCCTTAGATGCTCTGCTTGCAACATGCGTCTCTCTCTTGGGATGGTACCCCCTAGATGCAGTTCTTTGGGGCAGACATATCGCCACTCTGGCATCTCCCATATTTTGGGACCTCCACTACAACCCAGGCTTCACTTTCACAGCTTCATGCAATAGTCTGCCACAGCCTTGTGGTCCTGCATTCTATAGGAAAGCAGGCTGAGCAAGCCATGGGGAGCACGCCAATAAGGACCACCCTTCCGTGCATCTGCTCCTGCCTCCAGGTTCCTACCCTGTCTGACTTTCCATCTTGACTTTCTTCCATGACAAACGGGATGTGGGAGCATAAGCCAAATAAACCCTTTCCTCTCCAACTTGCTTTTGGTTGTGTTGCTTCATCACAGCAGTAGTAAGCCTAACTGGGACAGCCTTCATGCAGGGAATTCCTGCCTCACGATGCCTGGTCTCAGTGGTTCCATAAAATCATGGAGGAAGAATCCACTGCTTCATTCACTCTTGTGTCCTTCAGACTTCTAAACCCAGCACCACGTAGACAGTACTGCCAAGTTCCACAGCCAGATTGGAATGGCTCCTACCCCCTTTAAATCCCACCAACAGCAGCCTTTTTTTTTTCCAGTTGCTTTCTAGGAGTAGAAAATGCCTCAGGCTTTCTTCAACAGTTTGGAAGCTTATCTGGGGTGAAGTGTTGCCCTGAGGGCACCCTTCCTTTTATCCCAGTGCCAAGCAGGCCTCTCCTTAATGATACTAATCTCC
This sequence comes from Psammomys obesus, assembly GCF_907164565.1. Taxonomy (NCBI): domain Eukaryota; kingdom Metazoa; phylum Chordata; class Mammalia; order Rodentia; family Muridae; genus Psammomys; species Psammomys obesus. The sequence continues at coordinate 17,638,053 of NW_026596040.1, forward strand.
TTAATAATTACAACCCACTCCCAGTGACTGAACTCTTCTAGCAAGGCTGCACCACCTGAACCTCCCTGAACAGTGCTAACTAGAGACCAGGTGCTCAAAGGCCTGAGACTATGAGGGACATTTCTCATTCAAACCATATTAAGATGACTATAATTAACAGCTAGCTGAGTATTTCAGGATAGCTAATAGCAATTTTGGACAGTCTCCATGCAAAGAAATGATGTGTAGGGTAAAGGATTTGCCAGCTATTCTGATCTACTTTGAAAGTCAGGTTATGCTCCCAAGCATGCACAATCACTGTGTATAATTAAAACTAATATTTGGGGCCCTCGAGACACCTCAGTGGGTGTAAGCACTTGCCACAAAAGTCAAATGACACAATTCCAGGTTCCAGAACCTGTGTGAAGGTAGAAAAAGAGATGCAACTGCACAAAGCTGTCCTCTGGCCTCTACACGCACGCCATGGCACACATACATTTTTGTTAACACAGATTGTTCTCAGAGAGGACCAATCACAGCCTATAGGGGTATTGCCACAGAGCCTAGAAACATTCCATCCATCTGTGTCAAGAATATGTGAGTTGATCAAGGTCACTGTCTCCAATCTTCGTGTGATAGTGCCATGACCTTTACTGAGGTCCAGCACCGTTGTCATCTCCAGCCTGGGGGAATTCCTCTCTGCCCGTTGGTTTTCTGGCTACCTCCATTCAGAATTCTCAAACTACCCCTTTTCAGTGACAAGTTCCTGAAGGATTTGTCCAGTACCTATGTCTCAGTCAGTGTCCTGCTGTGAAGAGACACCATGACCATGGCATCTCGTACAAAGGGAAGAATTTAATCGGGCTGGCTTACAGTTTCAGAGGTTTAGTCCATCGTCAACTTGTCAGGGAGCATGGCGGCACACAAGCAGACACGGTGCTAGAGAAGGATCTGAGAGTGCTACATCTTGATCCACAGGCAACAGGGAGAAAGCCATCGGGCCTGGCTTGGGCTTCTGAAAGCCCAAAGCCCACTCCCAGTGGCACATTTCCTCTAACAAGGCCACCTCCTAATCCTTCTAAGTAGTGCCACTCCCTGGTGGCATTCTCCTGTGGGGGCTGCTCTAATTCAAACCACCACAACCTGCTTCTGTTCAAGAACAAAAGACTTTGACACAGTAGAGAGCCTACATTTTTCTCCTAACTTGTACGTCGTCCCTTATACAGTGTCGGACCCTTACAGTGTCGCAGACCAGGCCCTGTTTTACAGTAAAGCTTTAATAAGTCAGCTCTCACAGTATGGTAAGGGAACCTACGGTGGACCTCAGACCTAAACCTCCTCCTCCCTCCCCCTTTTGCCCAGCCAGCCCACACTCCACTGCACAGACTTTAAATCATCCCCACACTCCCGGCTCATGTACCTGCCAACATCATCACTGTCCGACCGCAGCCAGCAGCTGTTTATTTACAATTAGATCTGCCAGCTGGAAAGCAAACATTCTACATTACCGAATCAATCAGTGCTGCTGGGAGAGGAAACACACAGGTACAGCATGAAATGGAGGGCAGGAACGCCACATGAGGCCTCAGCTGTCCTTGCCCAATGCCATCAGCCGTTCTTGGCATACAGAATTAATATTGCCGTGGCATAGGACCAGCTGTCTTCCGGTTGCAGCTTCGACTTCTAAGAAATACAACCTAGGATGAGAGCTTTGAAAGCCAGCCTTCAGTTGATGGCATAATTCTGTCCTGGGAAGGAATCTCTGGATGAGCAGAGTCTGCACCCAACCCTGTGTTAGCACATTTATTTTCTCTCTTAATGAAGTTGTGATTACAGGGGAACCACACATCTTGGAACTGGAACTTCAAAGTAATATACCGCTAGCTGTGTGGTGTTGAGAGACGTTTACATATGCGCACTTGGGAGCACAATCTCATTTTTGGAAATGTGTGTATGTAGCAAGATCTCGTCATGTAGCCCAGGATAGCCTCAAACTCACAATCCTTTGAACTCGGCTTCCAGATGTGAATCTTTAACTTCTCTCCATAAGCGAGCCATTTGTGAGTCATCTTCCAGTCCTTGGGTGGGTATTTCCTGTGTTTTTATGACCTTGATTTGACTGTTAATGTACACAGCTCATGTTCAAGAGATCCGCCTGCTTTGTCCCTCATATTTAGTATGAATGTGGAAACAACCCTTCAACTAGGTAGCTTTGGCCGAATAGCTAATGCTCAAATTGGTGCTGCCTTTTGGATGTGTGGTTTCTTCTGAGATGAGGCCTCACTATACAGACCTTCGAAGGCCTGGAACTCACTATGTAAACCAGGCTGGTTTTGAACTCAGAGATATTGGTCTCTGCCTCCAGGTGCTGAGGATAAAGGCATGCGCCGCCACACCCCGGAGTACTATGTTTGTTTGTTTGTTTGTTTTATTTGGATTTAACACCAAAGAAATGTTTTCACTCTGACTGGGGAGTAGCGGAGGTGTCATTGACAAAGGCCGTGGTGGGATATAGCAACAAAACTAGATGGTAACTAAACATGAAATAACAATATATGAAAAAGTTTACATCATTAACCAGCAAAACTTCACACAGATGCCCTCATCCCTACAGGCACCCTCTGGACCTCACTGCTGCTTGACTCCCAGGAAGTCCTACCATTGCTCTGCTCTTTCCCTGATGTTCATGGACTTGAAAGTCTCCTCTGTGTGTAAAAGTTCCTGGCACAACCATTGTATTTGATGGAAACATAGGAAATTCTGATAAAGCCGCTAATGCGGTGGGTGGCAAACCTCTATCTCCCAAAAATATTTACATAATGATTCATAACAGTAGCAAAATTACAGTTATAAAGTAGCAATGAACATAATTTTTTTTTGGCTGGGAGTCACCTCAACATGAGGAACTGTGTTAAAGGGTTGCCGCATTAGGAAGCTTGAGAACCACTGCTCTAATGAGTTATTGGAAATGCTGAACCCAACCTGCTGTGGGATCCTCTGCCCCTGACATTGTTAGAACCTGGCATTCAGCAGAAACACTTACATCTAAAGAGAGCATGAAAAGACAGCCAAAGGCCTTGGGAGGACAAATAAAATATCTCAGCCAAGCCATCAGACAGGTGGCTTGTTCGGGAACCTGCAGCAGCAGCTTCTCATTTCCCCTGTCTAGGTTACATGTTCAGCCACAAGCTCAAACTCCACCTCACTCACCTCCAACAGGTCAAGAGGAGTTGTCCATAATACCATAATACCTAGTTAATGTGGCCGTCCAAAGACTTATAAAATACGGCATTCCCGGGAGGCCAAAGGAGAGGGTACAACTGAAGGTCACGAACTGGTGATTCTCAATCTGTGGGTCGAGACACCTCCTTGCCTATCGATATTTACATTACAGTTCATAATAGCAGCAAAATTACACTTATGAAGTGGCAACAAAAGAATTTGATGGTCCGAGGTCACTGTAGCACGAGGGACTATGTTAAAGTGTCATGGCATTAAGAAGGTTATGAAGATGTCACTTATGACATAAAGAATGCTAGTCAAGCCAGAGATGCCCATGGGTGAGGTTAAATGGCTGCCAGACTGTGCCGGAACAGCACGGGCGAGAGGGGGATGAGCTGTCAATAAAAACCGACTAAATTGTCCCACAGCAGGGAGACTACGCAGTGCAGAGGACAGAGAAGTCCTTGGCATCCCTCTCGTGGAACTGGACCAGAACATGGGGAATTTGGAAGTAAAGACTTTTCCTTTAGTGGCTCATATGAGTTCGGTATGGCCTACTCAGAGGCACAGTGCTGTTAGACTTGCTTTCATTCCGGTTGCTTTGTTGTGCTCCTGGAAGAATGTCTCTTTCTCTAATAGCTGATGTTCTCAGTCATCATCAACAATGATGCCGCCTCTCGAGATACCAACTTTCAGTTCCTTCGCTGATGTGGCGTGTATGCGTGATACTGACTGAAAAAGTCCTTGGGGAGGAAATTAAGGTACTACATCAAACAGAAGGGCAAGGTAAGTATCAAGGGTAAGGAAAGATGGGAAGTGGGGTGATGCTGGGGGAAACGGGGAAACAGTCTCCTCAGACCACCCAATCAGTGAGTCCAGTCCAATGGCTGGGTCTGATCATGTGACTCAGGATTCATTTTTCTAGGTTGGGTTATATGCCTTTCCTTGAGAAGACTAGGGCTGCATATCTGTTTGAGATTCCCATGGAGGCTGCATGGGGTCAGGGAGGTCCCCAACATTAGTAGCAGGAGGCAGCATTGGGGATAGGTGTTAGGTGTTAGGGGATAGGTGCTAGGCAGGTGTTAACAATGACAAGCTACCAGTGATACATGGCAGTGAGATGGAGCTCTGAGCAACTCTATGCCAGGGTCAGCTCTTAAAGGTCAGCAGCCAAAGCCATGTATAGCAATGATACCCACAACCCCAGAATGAGAAAGGTGGACGCAGGAGGACCCCAAAATTCAAGGCACCTTGTCACCCCCCCCAAAAAAGAACAAGTTGAGTCATTTATTCTTCATATTATAGGAACAGCCTCTGCCACCGTCATCTTCACAGTGAACACTGTCAGCTCCTGCTGGGCACTGAACATTGGCGGCTCTCCACAATTCACACACGGAGACTCGGTCTTCAGTGTGGTGGTACAGAGAAGGGCCTGGGAGATGAGATTCTGAGGCAGCACTCTCCTAGAGCAGCTAAGTGGCCCTTGATTTCCTCTCTTTTCATTCCGAGCCTGTGGTCATTGGACAAAATAATGGGTTTCATTGTGACATTTTATGTGTGTCCATCACACGCTTTGCTCACAGTCATGTGCCTCCCATGGCACAAGCCACCTCCCACACACACACAGTTTGGAACATTTAATTATGTGGCTCCCAATTGGTGGCACTGTTGGGTTTAGGGAGCATGTCCCTGGGGCAGGCTTCGAAGACGTATAACCTTGCTTACTGCTGCTTTGCCCTCTCTGCTTTGTGCCTGTGGTTTGAAATACAAGCTGTAGACGCTTGCTGCTCCGGCCACCATGTCTGCCCACTTTCCCATGATGGTGATGGACCCTTATCCCTCTGGAACCAACAGAAAAGTAACTAAGACACATGCACCCTAAAACCAAAGCAAGCTTGTTTGCCCATTCACTATGCCTGGTCACGGCAAGAAGATGGCAGCATACAGCCGACATCTAAGGCCGCGGTTGTCAACCTTCCTAACGCTGTGACCGTAAATACAGCTCCTCATGTTGTGGTGACTCTCCAGCCATAAAATTATTTTATTGCTGCTTCATCACTGTAATTTTGTTACTGATATGAAGCGCCGCAGTAAATACCTGTGTTTTCCGGTGGTCTTAGGCTTAGGAGACCCCTGTAAAAGGGTCATTTGACAACCCCCCCAAAGGGTCATGACCCCCAAGCTGGGAACCACCCCTCTAAGGGCACACTCACAAGAGCACCCAGAGACCCCTTAAATCTCCGTTCTTGTCCTCTATGGTGGACAGAATCAATCGGAATCACTAGGAGACTAAGGTAAAGCTACCGGAAGAGTCTCAGAAGTATGTGGGGGGCGGGGGGGCAGGGAGACATCTTCAGTGACATCAAGTGCTCTGCCGCGGCACGCTCTGCAGCGATGGTCATATTCTCTATCTAAGCTTTCCTGTACGGCTCCTTCGGCTGAAGGACTGAATCCTGTCTCGTTCCAATTAATTCATGGGCAAAGCTAAGCAGCCACTTGTGGGTGACACCAAACTGGACCATGAGAGAAGTTCTCCAATTCCCGAGGATTCCTTGGGTTTATCTGGACTCCACCCCGCATCTAAGTGCTCCTCCCCTCACGATGGTGGGGAGGGGCAAAGCTGAGTGAAAGGGCCCTCCGTGGAACTTGTAACCAACCCCGTACAACTGCAGAAGTGTGGCTATAAAGGCGCACTGTGGATAAATGACTTGTACCAGATCACCACAAACCGAATACATCTGAGGGCCCGCCGTCTAGGAAGCCTTGAGTGCTAGCCCCTGGCTCTCTCCACACGGGCATCTACTCAAATCCAGTTTTAGTCCCAGTCCCAGAAGGAAAGGAGTCCGTCTCGAGACGCCTATCTTCTTTCCAATTTTAATGCCACAACTTCCACTTTTTTGCACTGTAAAATCTAGAAATGGTAAGGACTGTAAATATAGATGGCTCCAGAGTCCAAGCCAGAAAATAAGAGAATAAGGATAACTTGACCTGTGGGAGCTGTGAAGAGTTGGGACACAGCCCGGCCAGTAATATGAAGTAGAAATGACAAACCGTCGTGCAACAGTCTAATTTTGAAGAAACATTTCAGAGATCTTTTCACTGTTGGTATCTAAAGCAATGAGCACGATGTACCTAACACCAAGGTGTGGTACAGACTGGCCCAGACCCCGGATGTCTGAAGCTCTGGAATACTCACGCCCTGCCTTTTCGAGTGGCCTCCTCTGCCCCATTCCCACATGAGCCCTGGCCTCCTCTGCACTCCCAAATGGCACCAGGTCTTAGTCTAGGTTCTTCCACCAAGTAATAACCACACCCTGAAATTACATTTCTAACTTCCCCTTCTGTACCCCAAACATAACCCATACTGAAATGTCAACTGTTAGGTCAAGCTGTCACACTGCCATGATGGCAAACCCGGCTTTGATTCTAATAACAAGAACAGAGAGAAGCAAATCACTGTGACCCACCTCTCATCCATCATCCGTGACTCTGTGAAGGGAGTTAGAGATGAAAGGCTTCTTTGCAACGTGTGCCTTGTGGGGAAGAGGCTCCTACTTAGCCTTAGATAAGATCGCAAATAGTTGTTCTGGTACAGGGGCAGAAAATTTCTAACCTGTCAACTCTGCACAGCCACAAATAGGACTGCAGTGAAACACCATAACCACCAGGTGGCAGCGTTGTAACACTAAAGGAACTCTGACCTTGAAAGCGAGTTCTGTTTACTGAAAGATGCCTTGGTCCAGCGTCAAATCAACTTCCATGTTTTCTTTATGATTTTTAACTATTGTCATTTGAATGGATTGCCAATATTGTTTAAGCCATTCACTGTGAAATGGGCCATCCCTGTTTAAAACGCTCAGTTTCTGACATTATTCAGACTGCGAAACAAGCGGATTGAAACTACCTAGGAAGTATTTTAATGAAGCAGCCTTAATTGTTATTAGGCTCCCAGGGATATTAGTCATATCACTTTTGTAACGGAAATACTAGACAACAAGATTTGCAGTCTAGAATCCCAAAAGCTAATTACAACAGCTCAGAAGAACCTGGACCATAAGGGGGAAAAAATCTACTTTAAAATGCAAGAACTGGGCTGGGAGTGTATCTCAGTGATAGGGCCTTACCTAGTATGTGCAAGACCTTGAGCTGATCCCCAACACTGCAAGTAAGTGCAGAACGGCACCTTGCTTGCTCTGGAAACCCCATCTCAGTGCAGGACTCACCGTAAGGCTCACAGAGCTCTGCCCAACAGGAGCCCAAGCCTCTCTTTCTATCTCTTTCACCCTCTCCCCAAGGTTTCTGTCCACCATTGTCTTCTCACAAATTTGAAACAAAATATTTTATTATTGAGAACATATTTATGGAAGTGGCTGTGACAGTTTGAATGAGAACACTCCATAGGCACATATGGTTTGAATGCTTAGTCACCAGGGAACGGAACTGTTTGGGAAGGATGAGGAGGTGGAGTCTTATTGAGGCAGGTGTGGCTTGTTGAAGGGAAGTGTGAACCTGGGCAGAGACAGACACACTGGGTCGATCAGTGATCTGTGCCAGCCGATCAGGGTGTGAATCTAGGGACATAATTCAGTGGCAGAGCACTTACTCGGCGTGTGAAGGCCCAAGGTTCAATGCCCAGTACTGAAGAGAGGGGAAAAAAGAAAGCTGAGAGGTTGGTTCAGTTGATGTTCATTCATGTGTACACACACACAAATATACACGTACACACACCTAAATATATATTCTTAAATATATGTAAAGATATTTACATATATATGTAAATCCATGATGCCATCTTCTATCCAAAGAGCAATAATTCCATATAATCAAATTCCCAGAATAGTTCTAATTCTTTTACATATAAGTCACATTGTTATAACGCACTCACAGCTAGATGAAGGCAGTCACTAAGCCCCTGCTCCGTGGACACCTGCATAGCTAGAATGGCATTCTGAAGGGATGGACCTTTACTAAGAGGTTTACGCTAATTTTTCAGTTATTCTTAGTCTATACTGAGAAATTACAAAAATCTACTCCCTGGCCATTTTTGAGGCTTAGAGGGAGTCAAGGTGGGGGACCTGCCGGCTCAATGTCTGTTAAGAACCGCTCTCTTCTGTCAAATGGGCAGTGTTTGCCCAGGTCCTTACATGGAAGCGGACGAACCATCACTTCATCATTGTAAGAGGGATAATCCCATTTATGGGCATTCCAGCCGCAGGGATCAACTCCCTCCGAAATGCTGTCTTTACTAACACCTTGGTAACTAAGTCTCAACAGAGAGATTGGGGGTGGGAGTGCAAAGCATAGAGTCTGTTTATAGCCACCAGACCCCAAGATTTGTTTTCCACTCCCACACAAAATGCCTTCATTTTATCCCAACAATCTCCATCTGGCTTCCTTCATGATCATCTTATCAGATAGGTGCCTGGACATACTGATAGTACCCTCCCTTAAACACTTTTTTTCATTCTTTATATGGGAAGGCTGAAAATTTGGCCATGTTCTTTACCAGCCTTGTAACAAGGATGTTCTATCTTCCGGATTTCCTTTGCTGAATTCTTCGTGTCTAAGATCCAATAATTAACAATAACAGCCTTCGATTTGTTTTCCTTGTTGTTTTTTGAGGAAGGCTCTCTAGTAACCCAGTCTGGCCGCAAGTTTACTACGTAGCCAAGGATGACCTTGAACTCTGATCCTCCTGCCTTACCTCTCAAATGTTGAGGTTACATGTGCAAGACCATTTCCAAGTTATTTGGTCCTAGGGAATCAAATGCAGGGCTCTGAGCATTCTACCAACCTAACCAAACCTCAGGCCCCTAATTCTTAATTCCTATGAGCTGCATGATCACTTAGGTGAACTCGAGGAAAGCTGAGGTTTCCCTACAGGTCTCTTCCAGCCCTCACCAGAACCACCATTAATGTCTATTGGCAGCAGTGCGGAGTTTCCCCATCATGCACTGCAAAGCTGTTCCAATCACTATGTCCTGTTCCAAGGCCATTTCCACTTCTTAGGGATTTGTTACAATAGCAGCTCACTTCTTGGTGCTACTGCTTCTCACCGCTTCTGTTGCTGCTGCAAATTATACCTTGCCAACTGATAAAGAACAGAAAGAAAAAAAAAAGCAGAAATGTGTTTTCTCACAGTTGTGGAGGGTAAGAAATCTAAGGTCAGGACAACAGAGGTTTCTGTGTCCAGCAAAGGCCTCTCTCTGCTTCAGAGGCAGCGCCCTCTGCTATAACCTCCCACAGCAGAAAAACAAGCAGCTCTTGCACTGCTGCTGTGTTAAAAACATCTCATGCATGCTAAGCAGGTACTCCTCCACTAGGCTACATTCCCAGCTCAGCCTTACAGCCTTACAGCAAGGACACCCTAGACCCACTAGCAACATCAATGTTCTCATGACTTGATCCCTTTTCTGGCTGGTTTTATGTCAATTTGACACAAGCTAGAGTCATCGGAGAAGGACCCTCAACTGAGAAAATGCCTCTGTAAGATCCAGCTGTAAGGCATTTCCTTAATTAGTGATGGAGGGAGGATGGCATTGTGGGCGCTGCCATCCCTGGTCTGGTGTCCTGTATTCTACGAGGAAGCAGGCTGAGTAAGCCATGATTAATAAGCCAGTAAGCAGCGCACACACACCCCTCCCCATGGCTTCTGCATTAGCTCCTGCCTCCAGGTTTCTGCCCTTTTTGAGTTCCTGCCCTGACTTCCTTTGGTGATGAAAGCGATATGAAAGTGTAAGCCAAATAAACCCCTTCTTCCCCAACTTGCTTTTGGCCTACCTCTTGCTTATTCTTTGAGACAAGGTCTTAGGCTCATTATGCAGCTCAAGCTGATCTCAAACATGAGCTCCCTGTGCCATGGCCTCCTAAGCATTGGGAATAAGGCATGAACCTTTAGATTCATCCTGGCAATTAACTTTCAACATACAAAATTTAGAGAGAGAGATTCAAACCACAGCAAAGGTTCTCATTTTGTTGGAATTTTTTTTTTTGGGGGGGGGGGAGGTCTCACCATGTTACCCAGACTGGTCTCAAATCCGAGAGTTGAAATGGGCTCTCCTACCTCAGACTCCAGAGTAGCTGAATCTACGGGATGTGCTATGGTGCACACCTTTAGTTTTAGGGGCTTTGTTGTTGTTGTTGTTGTTGTTGTTGTTGTTGTTGTTGTTTTGGTTTGGTTTTTTAGTGATCAAAATCATATTCAGTGCCTTGTTCCTTGCTGGTCTCTTCCCCCTTACACAATTCCACTTTGAAATTAATCATTGGGCAAGGCAGTGTGAAGCCAGTGAGCTGGGGGGAACACTTCCTCTGCTTCATCCTGAGGGTTTATCCCTAAAGTAGCCCATCCCAAGATGGAGGGCAAGTCTTCCCCACTTCCATTCTGAAAGGATTATCAGAAACTAAGTTCTGATAGGTTAAAATAATCAATTTTAGACCCAACTCCAGCACTTGACAAGAAGGGATTTTGTTTCTTTACAATGACACAGTGGATCACTGAGCACCACGAGATGTCCATTTGTTCTATAAGATTTCTAGAAAACTGGATGATAAAATTATTTAAAAATAAAAAAATTTAAAAAAAGAAAACTGGAAGGATGTAATGAGGGCTTTGCACACAAATACACCTTCGATAAACAGAGTAGCTGTGATCACAGTTTCAGGAAGCCAGGAAACCAGGCTTTGTCCCAGGGTAAAGGCCCTTCGGCACTTTCCACCTTACTTTTGCTTTGAAGAATGGGGAGTTCTCTTTTCTCAACCCAAATATCCACTTAGCAGGCTGATTTGCTCGTCTTTTGTTTTGGTTTATTTCCGGAGGACAAAACCTGTAGGGAATCTACAGAACCACCTAAGAGAGAAAATAAGGAACACCACATCCAGAAAAGCTAGGGCACCTGCCAGGGTGGGGGTGGGGCTACATTAACTAGAGCATCCTGCAGAACAACGTGATAACCTCCCTAAAGATAAGGCTCTACCTCTAGAAAACTGTCCTGCAGAAATAGCCATAATGTCACCACCGAAGTCCCAAGGAACACCACTGCTGCTTTCTACACCATGAAATGTGTAATTGTCCACTGAAAATTTAGGCATTATAACACCAACAGTGCTGATAGTTTCAGTTCAACTGGTAGTGCAATTTGTGGCCTTGGATATAGTTTGATAAAAAAAAAATCTGAAGACACTGCTGAAATGAGCAGAAAAGGCAGGTTCTGAAATAGCCTGTGCCAGAAGTCTATGTCCATAATCTATCCTGAAGGACACATATAAACACAGGACTGCCTCTGCATTACACAGCTAGGGCTGGATCTGTATTTTCTCCCTTCTCATTTTTTCTTTTTTTTATTTAAAAAAAAAAAACAATAAGTATGTACTATTGCATACCAAAATGTTTTGGACATAGGCACACTGAAGCCCACTTAATTGCTCCTTAAAGACAATGACCAAGAAAGGCAGGCAGTTTGGAACACTAGGGACATACCAGCCTGAAGGAGCAACGATAAAAGTAAAACCACCAACCGCACATCCCAGCAAGTTTCCAAGTAGAGAGCATTTCCGGGAAGGAGAAGCGAAAGTCTACAGCAGAGTGACAAGCTGCATCCTGAACTAGGACTTCCTCCGAGCCTCTGCTATAATGATTTTGATGAAGAAACCTCTACAGAAAGCAATGAGATGGGCCCAAAGCTCTGGAGTTTCATAAATTGTTGCTCCCAGTGTTTGTCGCCTGTGGAAGAGAAGCTAAGAGACCTCTGGTCTCCAAATGCACATCCTTACCCCAGTGCAGAGAAAACTGCCCTGTGTGTGGCAGAGAAGATCAAACAGGCTCCCAACTTTCTGTCACATAGATTTATGTTCATGTTTGAACTTGTTTCTTTGTAAGTCTCAACACTTTCAACAGAGATTTTAAGTGTTAAATCTCAGAAGAGGTTCTGGGGAATCTCAGACATCACTTGATTCTCCTTCCTTTCTTTTTACTTTCTTTCTATTTTTATTCTGATTGATTCTTCTCTTATACATTACATCCTGACTGCAGTTTCCCTTTAGTCCTCCCAGCCTCATCCACCTCCCCTCTCCCCCAGATCCACTCCTCCTCTGTTTCTCTCCAGAAAAAAAAAAGCAGGCTTCCCAGGGATACGACTAGGCACAAACCCTCCTTTCAGGGCTGGGCAAGGCAACTCAGTAGTAGGAAAAGAAAACTTAGAGCAGGCCAAAGTCAGAGACGCCCCACTCCCACTGTTAGGAGTCCCACAAGACCAACGAGCTACCTGACCATCTCGTATACGCAGAGGACCTAGTGCAGATCCACGGAGGATCCTGTTGTCATTTCAGTCTCTGTGATCCCCTAACCACAGCGGCCAGTCCTGTCTGCCCTTCCACCACAAACTACAGGTGTGTGGACATGAGTACACCACACAAGAGCTCCATCCGATCAGGTAACAAAGCAGGACTTTCTCAACCAAAATCTCAACCAGAACCATTTCTTTCTCACACCACTACATGCTGCTAGCATTTTTGGGTGTGATCAAATTCTGGTCTCAAATGACACAATGCTAGATTAAAATGCTATAGGAAGAAAAATGCAACAAATGTTTACCTTCATGATTGATTCTAATATTGTGTCTCAAATTTCTCATTACTGTGCCAATCAGGCCTATCTTAGTTTAAATAAATAAGACTCTATTTAGGAAATCTTACCAGCTCTGTTCATTTTCATCAGCAGGCAGTACATACGATTTCCCCCACGAGAGTGTCCAAGCACAGAAAGAATCAAATAAAGGAAAAGTCGCATGGTTGTGCCTTCCCTCACACAACAGCGGAAAACAAACCTTCTGTTTTATAAAGTGTTTGTCAAGCATATGAAAGAGCTTATGGAAATGTGTTGTGGCTTAAAAAAAAAAAATTACATTCTAAGAGACTGGGAACTTTTATTGGACCTCACGCCCAAAGTTAATAATGCACCTTGAAGCCACATAAGAATTTATCCTGCTGTTCTAGTGGGTACTCAGCTTGTTTGTTTAACACACTTTTAGGAGGACAATGGAACAACAGCCTTACTTGCCTGGGGTTCCCAAGTAATCAATTTTTACAGCCTACTATTGCACAGCTGTAATATTAAGTTATGTACTCTTCCATATCCCTGGCCCATCAGGTGCATACATGTTCTAATCATCATTTCCTGGAAACAGCAAATATAATGGTTGAAAGTAATCTTAGAAAGTAACTACCCACTGAAAATGTTGAACTCAACATCTGAATATCGCTTGATAAACAGTGATATTAATAACACTGTTTGTTATCTGGGCCAGGTGGGGTCTGCGAATTAATCCCTTGTAAAACTCTGTTTACCATTTCTGTAAGGTGTCCCTCATCCCTTCCCCCCATGTGATATATTCTATGATGCTCAATAAATACAGAGCAAAGCTCTTTCTTAGGGATAAACAAATAGAGACAGACTGACATGTGGACAGATTTCCAAGGGAATCTTCAGGAAGGCACAGATTGAGACTCATACACCAGACAGACAGAGGACAGAAGACACAGGGAGCATGAAGTAGAGAAGTCAAATCTGGACTCACTCTTGGTTAAATGGCTCCAAGGGAAGATGCCTTGATTTCTTTTCCTAATATGACACTGATCTGTTATTGCTGACTCGGAGTTAATCACCAATGCACTTAATCCGGACAAGTTCATCCTTCCCTTGAAGACCTCAGACACTTGTAATTTGCAAGATTTATTCCACTGATATTGTCTCTCCTAACCCTCTCAGGTTTGCAGCTGCAACGTTGTGCTGTGAAAATCAGCAGTCCTAGCAAGAACGACAACATCCACATTGATTTAAAATTGCCTCACAGACAACACTCCCTACTGTAGAGAGGCCTTCTGAGCCCTGAGCATTTCATTCATCATCTTTAGCTTTTGCTGCGGAAAAAGGCTAGCTGTTCACCTCTCTCTAAAGATCAAATCCACTGTGTTCAAGACAAATTGCTTCCTTCTTAGGGTTTTTTTTCTTTTTAAATTATTTACTTCTAAGTCCTAATGAAGATATATTGCTTCAAAGAGCGCTGAAAAGCAGTCCCCGTACATCTTTTGAGTGAGCCCAGGAAAGGTCAGAGAGGTGGTAGCGTAAGATGTTTCTACTGCCTCCAATCATCCCTTGCGGCTGCCTGCCGCGAGCTCTGCAGCCTGCCCTAGGTGGCAGCTCTGGTGGTGGCAAGCAGGGTCACCGGTGGGAAGCCAGCCGTACCTCTCACAACAGAGCCATCAGATTGCTCCGCAAACAGAAGGGTAATTCGACACTCTTTTCTTTTTCTTTTTTTTTTTTTTATTTTTCTTTTTAGTTACATTTTGTTAACTCTGTGTCCCAGCTGTATCCCGCTCCCTCATTCCCTCCCCAACCCCACACTCCCTCCCTGGTCTCCTCCCTGCCCCTTTCCAAGTCCACTGATAGGGGAGGACCTCCTCCCCTTTCATCTGACCCTGTTTTATCAGGTATCTTCAGGGCTGGCTGCAAAGTCCTCCTCTGTGGCCTAACAGACTGCTCCTCCCCTGGGGGGGGGGGGGGTGTCAAACAGCCTGCCCTTGAGATCCTGTTAGAAATAGTCCGTGTTCCCCTTACTTTGGAAAACTACTTGGTTACTGAGCTACCACGGGCCACATCCGAGCAGAAGTTCTAGGTTATATCCATAGATGGTCCTTGGTTGAGTGTTAGTCTCAGAAAAGACCCTGTGCCCAGATATATTTGGTCCTTGTAGAGCGCCTATCCTTTCCATATCATACTAACTTCTCTTCTTTCATATGATTCCCTGCACTCTGCCGAGGGTTTGGTTATGAGTCTTAGTGTCTGCTTTGAAACACTGCTAGGTAGAGTCTTTCAGATGCCTTTTGTGGTAGACTCCTGTCATAAGTTCAATGCACATCCCATTTGTCTTTCTAAATGAGGATTAATCACCTTCGCCTGTGTCCACTTTCTTGATTATCTTCTTTAGGTGTGTAGATTTCATTATGTTTATCATATCTTGTAGGAAGTCAATCTGGCGCTTTCTCAGACAACTAGGAGTAGTGCTACCTCAAGACCCAGCTATACCACTCCTAGGTATATACCCAAAATTTGCTCAAGTACACAACTAGGACATTTGTTCAACCATGTTCATAGCAGCTTTATTTGTAATAGCCAGAACTTGGAAACAACCCAGATGTCCATCAACGAAGGAATGGATACAGAAATTGTGGTATTTTTACACAATGGAATACTACTCAGCAATCAAAAAGGAGGAAATCATGAAATTTGCAGGCAAGTGGTGGGATCTAGAAAAGATCATTCTGAGTGAAGTATCCCAGAAGGAGAAAGACAAATTTGGTATATACTCGCTTATATCGACACTCTTTTCATACCTCGGGTTCAGAGGCAAAATGGCAGCAGGGTGGCTTTGGACCACAGACGCTGCAGTTCTCCCTGACTCCCGCGCTCCCGCCCGTGGAAGCTGAGAGGTTAAGATGTCCCACGCTAGTCGAGGAGCAACTCAGAGACATCAAGGCCCAGAAGAACTCAAACCACTCAAGCCCAAGTGAAGATGCCACTTTGAAGGGTAGCATTTAGCTCCTTCTTTTCCCCCTAAACCTCAGAGCGCCAGAGGTCTGCGCTGCGTCTCAATGGAAGAGGGAAGAGGAAACGAAACGCGGGTGCTTGGACACTCTCAGCATGCGAGTGCAGGCGAGGGAGAGGTTTCCTCATTCTGATGGGAACATTGCAGTCTGTCCCAGATGAGAACTGAACCTGGGGACTGGCTCGCAGGTGATCAGAACAGACGCCTTAACAAATCCATCTGAGTATTCAGGGCGCAGAGCTCAGCGGCATCCTCATGGACTCAGGATATGCCAGCCCTCACTCACCTGACTCTGGGAAATAGGGACTCAAGCCCAGGCTTTCCAAACCTCGCTCTGTAGAACGCTTTAGGAAGAATTAGGGGAGGAAACCTACAGTCCCACCCTGACTTAACCCCGAAAGCTAAACGTATCTGCTCACGGGGCTCGTGGTTTGTACCACATAATACATAGAATTAGTGGGTGGGTGTGGGGAGCTCAACCTGTCCCACTGCCCTGAAGACACTGGTAAGAGCTGGCTCCCGGCCAGCGCCTAAGGAAAACTCTAGATGGACATAGTAAGCCAACATGGGCCCCTCTTTCTAGCTGTGTTTTCTTGTAACAGTTACAGATAATGTGAGACTTTTTGTCACAAATACATTTACCCTCCAGTCGGCTGACCAGGTGACCCTGCCCTTTCCTCTGAGCTCAAACTGCAGCTGTTCTATGGGGTTTTGTTCTGAATCAGTGAAATCTGTTTGAGCCCATGCCATTTGGCGGAGACCATATTATCCCAAAGTATCTCTTCATCTCCCATGTGTGACCAGTCTGGGTTCCTGACAGTGGATGCTTGAGTAGGAAATAAGTGCTTTTTGAAAGAACAGCATGCCTTTGAGTGTGTATCCTTTTAAGGAACTACTTGAGGTGATGCCGTTTCCCTTCTTGGCCTTGTTCGGTAGACGACCCAGGAATCAGAGCTGAAGTGTACTCAAGACATTGCTCAAGCCACCTTCACCCTGAGGAAGTAGCACTCAAGCTCCAGGAAGGGTCAGTTGAAAAGGGGCAGGGAGGAGATGAGGGAGGGAGGGTGGGATTGGGAGGGAATGAGGGAGCGGGGTACAGCATGGCTACAAAGTTAATAAACTGTAACTAATATTAAAAAAAAGAAAAGAAAAGAAAAAGCACTCAGGCAAACTTTCCCCTCTTCTCCAGTCCACGACCCCAGTTCTGCATTTCCTTCTCACATTAGACTCCTCTCTAGTCTCATCACAGTTTCGTGGTTCTGAGTGTTCCTCTCTCTAATCCTGAGATGCCAGGCTCTCCACTGGGTTTCCCTAAGGGTCTCCATACGAAAACATTTTTCAATGTTCCTGTATGATGCATTCTTATGGAACACCTCAGAACACGCCCACCCCAATTACCTAGAAGTCTGTGGGCACGCAAATGCTATCGATGTTATCATGCACTGTGTATTCTTTATTCCCGTATAGATAGTCACGGAAACTGCTCTGACTTTTGTTTGGTTGTTTACAGAGCTGGTATACAAACCCAGGGACCCACAGAAACGTGAGCAAGTGTTCTGTTGCTCAGCTCTATGCCGTTTATACCCCATAGCCTGCTTTCGTAAGCTTTGAACCAACCATATGTGTGCTCTTTAAATCCAGGATGAATTCTCTATTCCAAAAAGTTGCTCGTTTTGAGTTGGGTTCAGTGTGCTGAACCGTGCAGCGGGTCCCTGACCAGTTTTCTTGCCTACATTCTCTGTAATGCAAGGTCCATGTGGTTGCTGACTTCCTAAAATATGGGGAGGCAGACCACTCCCCATTTCCTAATCCTTCTGCTGCTCTTCAGGAGGAGGATCCAAGACCCAGCTTTGCTCTAGGTCACTCCTCCGCCCCAGGCATCCCATCACTACAACAGTGAACAGCCCGGATTTCTCAGCATCTGTGCACACTCTACGGAATACCTGAGTGTCTACAGCCCTGTATCCGGGATGTCTTCCCCCACCTTGTGTACCTGGAATGTGCTCACCCAGCTCCCAACCTCTTCTTACAGCCTTCCCTGCTTCCAGTACAATCCCTTCCCCTCTCTGCCAACCACGGAGCCATTTCTATGTTCCTGTATTTCTCTGCATGACTGACACTTGCCCACATAAAAATAGGACAATATATTTATCTTACAATTCTGAGAGTTCCCCTTTAGTTATCTTCCCAACCCTAATATTTTACACAATAAATGCCATCCAATAAATATTTGTGGAGAGAGAGTTAATCTCAGCTCACGGGCCAGGCTTATCGTATGAACTCAGGAATTTAATTAACCTTAAACCCCCACATCCCAGTGATCCGCTCCATTTTCCCCATCACAGCTCTGCCCCTGGCAGTCACCAGAAAGCCAAACTCCGACCTTTCCTCCTGTGACTCGAAGGTTGAAGGTAACACTGGTTTGCAAGGGACAGAGGGCTGAGGACAGGGCACTGCTGCTGGCAGGGAGGAATGTCCAACATCTTACCACAGTCTCAAAACAATCAGAGAAAATAACTGAGAGTCATCCATGCTGCCGAGGGAAGCCAGAGCCTGCCACTTCAGCCTGCAGGGGAAATGCAAGCCTAAGAAAGCCGCCACTAAATGTGAACTTGGCCTAATATAAAACACTTTATGAATTTTGCCATGAATAAATATATTATATGTACAATTTCTGCCTAAAACCTTTCTCCAAGAAACACATGGCACAGCCTTTGGCATTGTTCGGAGGTAAAACCCCATCTAGAAATACTGGCTTCAATAACTTCAAAGTCCAACTTGCAGTTTCCACTTAAGGTGGCTTTGGAAGGGTGTCTTTTTATTGGTGACTTCCTCACATCCTGGAGCACGATGATCATTCTTCAATAAAAGCTGTCCTGTGCTCCGCTGTACTCATGAGCTCTCTTTCTTGGTGTTGTTTTCTTCCTGGTGCTGGAATGTGTTAAATGCCTGACCCCTGAATGTAGCTGAAAAAGAGACAGAACCCCCCCCACCCCACCCCACCCCAAAAAAAAACACCAAAAAACTCACTACTGCAAAGAAAAAAGGCCGTCTGAAAAGAAAAATGTTACAAGCGTGATTATTTTTTTCTTTAACAAACACTGGGGGTGCCTAGTCTCAGGTCTCCCATGAGAGTCAACAAGGAAAATCTTTTGTCTTTCAGTGTCCTACTCATAACCAACTAAAGCAAACAGGGAAGGGCATGAATAGTTGGTATAACACTCTGTGAATTTCCAAAGCTCCACGCCCAATAACCAGCACCTAGATCATAACCAGCCCGTCAAACCCCACTTGCCAGCACCCCTCCTCTCTTCACCCTTCCGCTGCTCTAACTGCAGATCAGCTGCCCATTTCCCAGCTCTCAGGAATTAAGCAGATACTGTGTCCTTCTTCCTCCCTCCCCCAGGTATGATTTGTGAGCTCCATGTTTGGTTTCGCACACAACAGGTATTGTGCTTTATCTCGACTGCCTTTCAGCTTCAGGGGGGATCTACACAAATCGTTCAGTGAAGATCATTTGACGTGCCTGGACCCCAGCATTCCAATATCAACGCTTCCATCAAAACTCCTGAGGAAGCATGCAAAGAGCAAATGGTGAAATCAGTGTTAAGCAGCCATTTCAGAAGAGAGGGAGGGGATGAGCAGGGCTCTTCGGTGATGTTAATCAGCCTGCCTTGATCATTCCACAATGTTGGCACATATGGGAATGTTACATCATATTCCCTGCGTGTCATAATTCATTTTTATCATCAAGCTAGCTATATTTAGAGTTACCTGGAAGACACACCTCTCTCAGGTATATCTCTGAGGGTGTGCCCAAAGAGGGTTAGCTGAGGAGGGAAGACTCACCCTGAATGTGAGTGATGCCATCTCATAGGATAGACATTCACACAGACTAAAAAGCTGTTTCCCTGTTTCCTTGCGTAGATACAATGTGAGCAGCTATTTTACACTCTGTCACCACACATTCCAGCTTTATAGTCAAATAGCCAAAACAAACTAGCAAGTTGCTTCTATTAGTGTTTTCTTGCAACAACAGAGAAGGCAACTGTATTTATCAAAAATAAAACTTAAGGGGGCCAGAGACATGGGTCAGTAGTTGAGAGTATTTGTTGCTCTTGTAGAGGACCTGGGTTCTGTTCCCAGCATCCAACGGTGCTGTGAGGTATCCACCAAAGAAGACCATTCAGACACAGGTTCTGGCCAATAGAAAGTCTTTATTAGCCCAGCTGGAGGCTACACTGGGTGTTTGAGATCTGACTACAGTCCTGAGCCTTTTCTCCGGTGAACTTTTTAACCACAAAAGTCACATCCTGGGCTGACACAACTCAGTTAGCAAAAACAGTTAATCAGAAACTGAACTACAGAAGCCAAAATATAAGGTTAAAACATTTAGGAACTTTCCCATAACTATGGACTTTGATGGAGTAGGTCTTTGTTCTCATTTTGGGTGGTGTTGTTGCCTACGTGCTAGGTCCCAAGGCCTGAATGATATTTTCATCATGACATCAGTTATGCTAAGGTCTGGGGACCTACTAAGGATTGGGGACCTAAATTAGTCAAGATCCTCTAAAGTAACAGAACTTCTAGAATGAATCTATATATAAAAGGGATTCATTAGAATGACTTACAGGCTGCAGTCCAGCTAATCCAACAATAGCTAAACTGTGAATGGAAAGTGCAAAAATCCAGTAGTTGCTCTGTCCGCAAGGCTGGATGTCTCAGCTGGTCTTCAATACAGGCTGAAATCCCAAAGTAGGCCTAATGCCAGTGAAGGAATGTGCTATCAAGGCGAGGGAAAGCAAGCAACAGTAAAAGCTTCCGTCTTCTAAGTTTTTAAATAGACTTCCAGCACAAGACATGGCCCAGGTTAAAGGGGTCTTCCTGCCTCAAGATCTGGATCAAAGGTGTGTGTCTTCTAACCTCAAAGGTCCAGACTAGAAGCGGATCCAACCACTTCAAACCAAGCAAAAACTCTCTTACGGTGCACCCTCCATTTCTGGGACTACCCCATGCCTGGGGTAGTCAAGCTGACAGCCAGGAACAGCCATCGAAGGGCCTGATGCAGCGGCGTCTAACAAACGCCTATGACTGCAAGTCCACAAGATCTAGTGCTTTTCTCTGGATACTAAAAGTACAGGCGAGCAAAAAAAAATAAAATAAATAAAAATTCAAGACGAATAAACAATAAATAAACCATAGGGGCTACGGAGATGGCTCAGTCAATAAAGTGCTTGCTCTGCAAGCATGAGTACGTGAGTTCAGTTCCCTAGCACCTGTGTAAAATCAGGACACAGTGGCACACATCTGTAACCCCAGATTGGGGGTGCAGAAACAGGGACCTCCCTGGAGCTCACTGCCCAGCTAGTCTAACAAAATCAGTAGACCCGGGGTTCAGTGAGGGACTCTGAATCAAAACAGACTGGAGAACGATAGAGGCCAGTGCCTAGTGTCATTTCTAGCCTGCACACCCAACCACGTGCACCCACAGATATGTACACATGTAAGCACGTACGCACAGGTACCAGGCACACCAATGAGTAAGTTAATAACACCTTAAAGTTCTACAAAGAGAACCAGAAGAGCTGTTTCAGAAGTCTGAGGACTGATGGGATGGTCTCTTTTTAAAAGGAAGCCAAGTTGTCCCTCATGGTAGTGTGTAGATTCCCACAGTCTTTGGCTTTCTCTCTGGAATGCAGCCTTCTTGTGCTGTCTCTCCAGCTGTGCCCCCAGGAGACTATGTGGGGCCAGCTTCCGCCACAGCTCTCTGCAGCTGTGTCCTAGGAACCTGTGTGGGTACAGGGACCAAGTTTTACCTTAGCATGCTGCTCATCATGTGACACAACCAGACAATTCCCCACGTAATTATGCATCCGCGTCCTATTTCTGCCACTTCCCAGCACTCGTTAGCAATTGCCCCTTGTATAAGGTTTTGAAATTGCTGCTACAGGTAAAATGTCTGAGTCACTACATGCTACTATCAGCTAATTCCAATATTCAAGTTTCTAAAAATGTATGGGTGCTTCGTAAGACTGCCAGTGATGCCAACAAATATCCTCATAACAAGTATGTCAGAACAAGCCCCAGTCCGCTCTCTCTCACTCTCTCTCTCTCTTACATACACACACACACACACAT
Source organism: Psammomys obesus (assembly GCF_907164565.1). NCBI lineage: Eukaryota > Metazoa > Chordata > Mammalia > Rodentia > Muridae > Psammomys > Psammomys obesus. The sequence goes on from NW_026596040.1 coordinate 17,659,991, forward strand.
ACACAAAAGGAGCTTTAGCTTCATAAAACTAGTCTTTTGAAGTACAACTTAGTAATTTTTTACAGATGTTGATTTCAGAGGGTCTAGAACATAGAAAACCAACTCTTTCCCCTCCGTTCTTCTACTTACAAGTTAATGAAATATATTAAACTTCAAGGGCTCTAGCTTAAAACATTTGCTAGGAACAAGATTGGCGGCTGGAGAATGTTCACTATTATCAACACGTGCTTAGGGAATATAGTCAACAGCTGTGTCATCCACACTCCTTTTCAGTGAGGCCCTTCACAGTGCAGGAGGCGTAGAAACATCTGCCCATCAATCCCCATCAATCGCTCCCAGTGCCAAAGGCTGACCCTAGAACTTCCTTGTGTTTCTAAATCGAGCGTCAGCCTAGGAGGCTCCTGTCATCATAGAAAGCACGTAATGCTAACCCCTGGGCAGACATTGCCCGGAACTGTCCAGGAGAGCCTCACTGAAAGCAGGGAGCATGTCTGTCATGTGTGAGCCAGCAATGCCAGCTCTTTCCCATCTGGTTTGATATCTGAAGACCTTTCTCCTTGGGAGGCTTCACAAAAGGTCCAGGGAAGTTCCCAAGTATCTTTGGGCTCCCAAAAGTTACACAATCCCTCAAAACTCGAACTATTGGAAACTTTTTGATCGTCACCCTGGCTAAGTTTGCCTATGGTCTGGTTGTCTCTTTCCAAGACAAGCTTTCCACAAAAACACCTCCCTAGAGCCATCTGAAATGATCATCTTGTAAAACAGCTAACTGGGGCAGCTCCAAAGCCCACACAATCAAAACTGATGTGATTGGAGCCCATTGACATCACTGGCCTCTCGAGCTGCTGAGTTGACAGCAGAAGCTGTCAGTAAAGATGGGTCCTGGACCAAATCAGGAAGAAACATCAAACATTTATACAAATTAGTTATCTAACATGATTCAAAATAAATAAAATGGCTCCAAATTGACTAATTTTTAACATTTTTTTTTTACATTAGGTAGGAATACAAGTTATACACACTCTTGGGACAGTAAGGATATTAAATAAAGCCTATAAATTATGGAATAATATTATTATAATATCAGAGCTGCTTTTTTAAATTTAAATCAATTTGCTATGAATAAATAAAGAATTATCACTGGAGGAATCTGGACGAAAGATGAGAATTCTGTTTTTTCTAAGTCTGAAATGATGTAAGTCTTAAAAGGGGGAAGTTAAAATGGATGTGTTGGTACACATCTTTAGTCCCAACAGTCAACACTTGGGAGGAAGGGGCAAGTGGATCTCTATGAGTTCAAGGCCAGCCTGATCTACAAAGTAAGCTCCAGGACAGCCAGAGCTGTTACACAGAGAAACCCCATCTTGAAAGAAAATTTAGAAAGAGACAGAGAGAGAGAGAGAGGATCAGTAGAATAGAAGATTAACAATTAAAAGAGGCTCCAACTGTTAGCCAAGGCCAAGTTTACAAAGTCTGCCTGCCGTGCTTGCTGGCCCATGGCTGAGTACTCCAGTAATTCTCTACTTCAGCATAGCTCAACAGTCCAACACCCCCACCCCCGTTAATGCTAGGGTCTTTCTTTTTTCTTTTTTTTTTTTTTTTTTTTTTTTTTTTTTTTTTTTTTTTTTTTTTT
>NW_026596040.1:17661633-17704957 GCF_907164565.1 Psammomys obesus
TTTTTTTTTTTTTTTTTTTTTTTTTTTTTTTTTTTTTTTTTTTTTTGGTTTTTCAAGACAGGGTTCCTTTATCCTTTACTTGCTTTGTAGACCAGGCTGGCCTTGAACTTACAGAGATCAACCTGCCTCTGCCTCTCCAAGTTCTGGGATTACAGGAGTGCACCTCCGTGCCCAGCTTAGGGTCTTCGTTTTGTTCTGCCAAAAATATCAAAGTACTGTTGATTATAATTCTCTTTGATTTTGCAACATAAAATAGCCTGTTTAATATCCCGTTTTTATGAAGAAAAACAAGAGAGTTGCAAAAGGAAATCAGACAAACAGAACTGACTTCCAACAAGAGCCTTGAATCTTACAATCAGTTATGGCAGAGCACCTAGAATACTTGTTTTTAAAATGGCAATGCCCAGTTCACATACTAAACCTATAGAATAAGAATCCATGGGCTGGAGAAATGGCTCAGTGGTTTAGAGTACTGGTTGCTTTTCCCAAGGACCCGGGTTCAATTCTCAGGCACCCACATGGCAGCTCACAACCGTCTGTAACTCCAGAATCTGACAACCTCACCCAGACATACATAGAGGCAAAGAGCCAATACACATAAAATAAAAATGAAAAAAAAATCTAAAGAAAGAAAAGAGTCCACATGAAGACTTTTTTAAGAAGCTCCTTGCTTAATTCCAAAACTATGTGATATTAGAGAGGTACCTTTTGAGAATATGCCTGGTCTAGAAATCAGGATCCATTAGCCTCTAGATGGTGCCAGGACTTCAAAGATGGGGAGTTCTTGGTACTAGCCTCATTGCATTACTCCTTCCCAGTACCCCAACTTTTAGAATATTTCACTCAGCCTCAACTGAGCACTCTTCTCTTGTATTTACCTTGGTTGTAACACACAGGTGTTTCCCAAGAGAGTCTCAGGGAAGGGGCTGCTTCAGCCCTCCCTTTGCTTAGGGGACAGGTGTTGAGGAGGACAGCCACTGCAGGTGGAGGCCTTGCCCAGCCATAAGCAACATGACAAAAATTTTACAAGGTCCATATTTAATCATGTTATACTTTCCATTTCTGCTTTCTCCCTGAACCCCCCACACACACACACACTTGTAACATATACAATGAGAACCAATTTTTTGTAACTTTCCTAAGTTCAACTATTTCTGAGAAAAACCTATTTGACAAGTTGCCTTGGCTAACTTAGTTCTTCCTTCTTGGGTTTTTTTGTTTTTTTGGTTTTTTTTGCATATTAAAATTTTTGTTTGGGGGGGGCTGGAGAGATGGCTCAGTGGTTAAGAGCACTGTCTGCTCTTCCTAAAGGACCTGGGTTCAATTCCCAGCACCTACATGGCAGCTCACAACTGTCTGTAACACAAATTCCAAGGGATCTCACACCTTCACACTAATGCACATAAAATAAAAAATAAAAATAAAAATAAAATTTTGTTTGGAAAATAATCTCATCTAAATGTTTCTGGCAGATGCTGAGATTCACAACCAAACCTTCGGCAGAGTGTAGGGAATCATATGAAGGAAGGAAGAATTAGTATATCCTAGAGGGGTAGGGAGCCCCACAATGTCCAAATATATCTGAGCACAGGGGTCTTCTAGGAGACCGTTTATACAACCAAGGACCATGCATGGATATAACCTAGAACCCCTGCTCAGACATAGTCCAAGACATAGCTCAGTATCTAAGTGGGTTCCCTAGTAAGGGGGACAGGAATTGTTTCTGACATGAACTCATGAGCTTCTCTTCCCCCCTGAGGGAGGAGCAGCCTTGGTAGGCCACAGATAAGGACATTGCAACCATCCTGAAGATACCTGATAAGCTAGGGCCAGATGGAAGGAGAGGAGGACACCCCCTCTCAATGGACTCAGAAGGGGGCAGGGAGGAGATGAGGGAGGGGAGGATTGGGAGGGGGCTACAGCTGGGATACAAGTGAATGTATAAAATTATTTAAAAATAAAAAATATTAAAAAATAATAATAAATATAAATAAATAATAAAGTTTAAAAATAAAGAAATAAATGAAATGTTTCTGAGTCCATGTGCTTGAAATCTATTTGGGGACACTGCATTTGTCTTTACATGTTTTTGATTGTCAAAACACACACGTTTGCTTTCAGAAATGTCTAGAAAGCAAAGTGAGACAAAAACAAAACAACAAAAACCCTTTATTTCTTTAATTAATTAGTTTGTGCTGCTATAACAAAATGTCTGCAAATAGCTAATCTATAAAAAATAGGATTATTTTCTTCCTATCCCTGGAGCTGCCAGCATTCCTTGTCCAGTCAGTATCTTCATCACAATGAAGGAGGAGTTTAAACAGATTAAGTCTTGTGCAATGTCTTTAATATTTTAACCAATGAGAAGCCGTTGTGCTCTAACCACGCCCTAAAAGCTCCCTCTCTTTAAAGCTGGCAGCACTGGCAGCCCCTAGATTGTAGAGGTGACACATCCAGACCATAGCAATCCTGGAAATAGCTATCCAGCCAGGTACTATAATATACATTGAATTAGGGATATACGTTTGGATAAAACAAACCAAAAAGAAAAGAAATGAACCATACAAGGACAGAGAGTAGCATCTTTCAAAAATAAACAAGCAGGGCCGTGGTAGTTCCTGCACAAGGTAAAAGCATTCTTCGTGATGTGCTCAGGGAGGGCATCTGAGGAGACAACATTTGAGGAGAGACTGACAGGAAAAGCTGGAGGTGAAGTGTCTAAGCAGATACTTGACACTCTAGGGACGAGGCTGGCATGTCGGCTGGTCAGAAAGAAAACCATGAGGCATGAGGCGAGTAAGGTTGTAGATGAAGGCAGCAATCTCATCAGGGCCAGAGATTGTGTTTCCATTTCACTTGTAGTGATACAGGAAACCAGCAGACAGACAGCTTTAAAGAAAATAAAGCCAGGCATGATGGTTATACCTGGAGACCCAGGTAACTCAGTAGGCTGACAGAGCAAGCAAGATCCCTTGACCCCAGGAGTTCAAGGCTAGTCTGGGCAACAGTGAGGAGCATGTGACCAGCACCACCACCACCATATCTAAAATATAAAAAGAGAAAAAAGCTTGGTGGATGGAATGCAGTTCAGTGCAGAGAGACTGTCCTTCGTTTAATCCCTAGCATGGGGGTGGGGGTGGAAGTTTGGGTTTTTGTTTGTTTGTTCATTTTTATTTATCCTCTTCTTCTGTGGCCTGGCAAGACCACATCGCCAGGGGCAAGTGATCAAAGAGCAGGCAATCGAGTTCATGACAGAGGCAGCCCCTGTTCCCCTTATTCGGGAACCCACATGGAGACTGAGCTGCCAATTGGCTACATCTGAGCAGGGAGTCAAGGTCCTCTCCATGCATGGTCCTTGGATGGTGCATCAGTCTCTGCAGGACCTCCTGGGCTCAAAAACTGTGGCACATTTACACAATGGAATACTACTCAGCTATTAAAAACAAGGAAATCGTGAAATTTGCAGGCAAATGGATGAAACTAGAAAAGTTCATCCTGAGTGAGATAACCCAGAAACAGAAAGACAGGCATGTATACACTCACTTATAAGTAGATATTAGCCGTATAATATAGGACAGCCATACTAAAATCCACAGACCTAAAGAAGCTAAACAATAAGGAGGACCCTAGGGAGGATGCTTAAATCTCATTCAGAATGGCAAACAGGATAGACACCAGAAGCGGTGGAAGAGAGGGAACAGGAAAGGAGTCTACTGTAGAGGGTCCTCTGAAAAGCACCACCCAGCAGGGGATCGAAGCAGATGCAGAGACTCACAGCCAAACTCTGGGCAGAGCACAGGGAGTCTTATGGAAGAAGAAGAGGAGGGATAGAAGGACATGGAGGGGACAGGAGCCCCACAAGGAGACCAACAAAGCTAAAAAATCTGAGCCTGGGGGTCCTGCAGAGACTGATGCACCAACCGAGGAAGGTTTTGTTTTGTTTCTTTTTTTAAGATCACTCTGTGTAGAGAGGATTCCCATGGAAGGGCAAACAGACATGGAACGCTATTCGGCTAGCATCAGGACCGTGCTGTTTAGAGGCATGTTCTGAAGACACTGCTGAGAACAGCTGTTAATGAGCTGAGCTGCGTAAGGAAAGAGTCAGTGAGATACATCTGCATTGTCTTCATTGCTCTGCCATCTCTCGGCGGATGAAGAAGCATTGGGACTAGAAAGATAAAAACCACAGGAAAGTTTTCAAGGATATTTAAAAATTTTGTTGTGAATTTAAATTTTTGCTTCAGTCCCACGATGCCTGAGATGTTTATTTACTAGGGATCGGTCACGCTGCTAGGATAAGGGCCTCACTACAATATGTGGCATTCAGTCACAGGGCTAGTAATATAGCCTTACAGATTTGTAGAGCAAGCCTGCTGGGCATGGTGGCATACACCTTTAATCCCAACACTCAGAAGGCAAAGGCAACCTGATGCCAGTGAGTTAGAGGCCAGCCTGGTCTGCAAGGTAGTTCTAGGACAGCCAGGGCTACATAAAGAGCCCTTGATTCAAAAAGCCAAAAATAAAAAATAAAATAAAATAAGAGAATAAAACTGACCCCAGAGATTCCGTGTCTTTTGTTGCTCTTTTCATAAAACTAAACTGGTTATGGCAGAGGGGGAGAGGCATAATTATTAAAGTCAGTATCACAAAGTAAAATAACACTATTCCATATGGTTATTGTAAAGAAGTAAACAAGAAAGATTCTAAAATTCATGGACAGTGCCTGGCAGCACAGGCAATCTACAAAATATGATTCCTCCACTTCCTCCTTTGGCAAAAGTAGAGTCCTTTACAGGCAAAGAAAGCCTTACTTGCCTGTGTCTGCATGACCTCTGCTGGCTAAGCCTGAGCTAATACGGGTGCCTAGATTTATTACACGTGACCTTCTTGAAGGCCTTTCTGAGGGACAAAAATTTCATACAGCATATCCTCACTTTTATACGAGCTACAGGAATTATCCACAGATTACGGGAAAACTGGTCCATCCCTAAACCCATGTATTACATATGAGAAAACTGGGGACAAAGGAAAAAGGGTGGCCTGAGCCACATCCCACACAAGTGAGGCTCCCTGGGACTCTTCATTGTAGAAAACGCCATTGTTATAAAGCTACTTACTGTTCCAAATTTATTCCCGAGTTCCTCTATCGAGGAGCCCATTCCTGCTTTCGTACCAGCTGAGCAGATGATGTGTCTAGAAAAGATTTTTATCAGATTAGATGCCTAGAGAAGATCTTCAAGTCCTCTTATGTGTCTGGAATCGCCCTGTGGGCCGAAGAACTCCCAAAGGAGGAATGACTTGTTTCATATTCATGGTGTCAAGCAGGAGGCAGATTTTCACTTTTCTTTTCTCTAAAGATAATCACAACTTGAATACTCGAGCTGTGACCTTACATTTATAACCTCACCTCCCATGGCATGTGTGACTTTGGATTTATCTACAGCCCTTGAAGTCTGAGCTTTCGTTTCTGCAGCTGATAAGAAAATAGTAAAATAGGAGTTAATATTTACTTAAAAGTTTGGGCCCAAGTTTCCAAGCAGAAAGCGTCTTTACTGGTAATCAAAGAGACCTTGGACTGCCTCTCTTAAAAACAATCAACAATTGTTTTTCGGCTATGTCTTTCCTTAACAGAAGGCTCATCAGTGCAGAAAAAGAGTAGAGCTTGGCCAATTTCCTTTACCTCATCACCATTTCTCAGAAAAGAAAACTAAACTGCAAGGTTCCTAAGACCTCAGAAAATTTGAGGACACTTACACAGCAGGCATGAGGCAGAAGCCAACGCTGTGTGGCTGTCATACAGAGGCTGTGTTACCCCTTTTCTGTAGAAGAGCTGGCCCAGAGAACAGCATTTTTTGGACACAGATTTGAGAAGAGAGACAGATACTGGTCCCTGTCCTGAGTGTTGCTGAAAAGACGCAAGTGGAGTGCAGGAACAGAAGTGTGTGTGTGTGTGTGTGTGTGTGTGTGTGTGTGTAGGGGGTGGGAGGAGGTAATCCCAGCATATTGGGGAAGTGAGAGTTCTGGTCTACCATATCTGACTTTGAGACCTTTCGTAGATGTCATAATCCTGATCCTAATGTTACCTTCCTGTTAATACATGGCTCTGCAATGCATCTGCGTATCATTCCACAAAGCCTCCGGGGTGCCCTTGATTCTGCCTGATACAGACGCTGCCTTAGATTTAACTTCATTTAAGTCAAACACTTGACATCTAAAATGGGATTGTTCCTGGGAGAAGCTATTACCAGTTTCTCCTATTCACAGTATGAATCATGGTCAGAAGCAGTGATTCATTGCTGTCTGACACACCATCTTAAAACATGGGTGTTGAACACGATTTATCATTTATTTCATGAGCCTGCAGGTTGACAGAAGTATTGCAACTCCAGATCAGTTAGATTTGGGCCAGGCTCAGTCGTGGGACTGTGGTGAGATGGTCCATGGGCTAGGCCCTGGGTGGCCTGCCATAGCTGGAATGAACCAGGTCTGCTTAGCTGGCCTCTCAGGGAGGAAGCCTCTAATTCAGGCACGTTGCCGTGAGAACCACAGAAAAGCAAAAGTGCTCAGACCTCTTGAGGCCTAGGCTTCCAACTATCAGAACTTCACTTCTGCCATAGTCTACTCACCAAAGCAAATTATATGTCCAAGTTAAAGTGGGCAGAAGCTACAAAGGGACATAGAGGTTATGCATCTAGATCATCATTTCTCAACCCATGGGTCGCAACCCCTTTGGGATCGCATTACTCTTTCATGGGGACTCTTTCACACTGTCGGGAGACACAGATCTTTATGTTACCATTCATAACAATGGTAAAGTTATAGGTATAAAATAGCAATGAAAATAATTTTTTGACTGTGGGTCACCACAACATGAGGAATGGTATTGAGGGGTAGCAGCGCTAGGAAGGCTGAGAACCACTGATTTAGGTAGCGCCATTTGGCCTCAGTCTCTAGTTGTGAGGATTTCCTCCCTAGCCTTGGGCCCAAGGCAATGTGGCCAACTGACCATGCACTGCAATTGCTCATGCCACTAGAAAAATAGATCTTTTTCTCCTGTAAGTGGTTTTGCTCAGGTGTCACAATGATGGAAAGCTGACTGAAACAGGCACTAGTACCTCCAATCTTCCCCAGAATCTTGAGACGAGTTTTCATCAAAGGGGAGAACAGAGGCGGAGATCAGAGAATAAAAGTCATTTACGGCCCTAATAGTCTTGTTCATGGGAACTTCTGGTTCTGTCTTGCCTTAAACTCAGACGTTCTGTGCTCTTCTATTTGACATCGTTATCTTAGCATTTCCTTTGCTGATAAATCATCTTCCAGTGCACGCTTTGTTCTGCAGTGATCTTAAATAAAGTAAATTAAATACATAAAACATGTTCAACCATTTGAGTTCAACAGCTGATGTTTTGTTTGACACAGAGAAAAAAAGAAATGCTGTTAGGACCTCTCCTAGTTCTAATTAATAAGTGGTTTTAGTGTTCACCTTGTTGATATGATAAGCGCACTTACAAACAGAGAATAAAAAAGAACAGCTCCCAGTAGTAAATTTCATCCCATAGCACATTTTCTTTTGTTGATCAGTAAATATTTTTAGACTCTCCACTGTGAGGCATAAACCATGGTGAGCCTGGCACTGAACAGGGTCAGCAAAAGCCATGTTCTATTCTGAGTACAGAAAATGTGGCTTAAACATTGGTGGTATAATTTAATAGTGAGCATCCAACTTGTACCGGGATGTTTGAATTATAATAATGTATAGCCCTGAACCTGAACAACAGGAAAATGTGAGAATTCTGGTGGAAACTTTCAGACTATCTTCTAGTAAGAGAGGATATTAGGAATGGTTTAGGACCCAGTAACGTAGCCCTCACTTGTCCCTCATCCCATCTCCCACTGGTCACCTCCTTCTCCTCAAATGACCCCCATATGCTTTCATGATGAGTACGTATACGTTTGTGTTAGGTGTGCTCGCATGAATTTAAATCTAGTTTCCTTGTGTGAGAGAAAAGGGATAATTATCTTTCTCAGTCTTTCTCACCTCAAGTTCTGTCCATTTTCATGAAAATGATATTTCATTCTTATGATTAGATAAAGCACCTTGAATACACATACCACATTTTCTTTACTTGTCATCTCATGGGCATCCAGGCTGGTTGAACATCTTGGCTCTTACAAATAATGCTACAATAAACATGGCTGTGCACGTCCCCATGTGTTCTGATGACTAGGAGTCTGTCAGGTCTATGCCCTGGAGTGACATGGCTGGATCAGATGGGAACTCTATTTTTGGTTTTGAGGAACAATTGCTGATTTCCACAGTGGCCGAAAAAATTTCTTCTGGTCACTTTCAGAGCCACAGGTGGAAGTTTTAAACTGTGGCTGATCCTGCCTTTCTGAGCAGTATCTGAAAAAGAAACCAGACACTTGGCTGACAGAGCTGCCATTGGACAGGTGGAGCATTAACTCAAAGTTCCTTCCTGGCACTCTGCAGAGGTTCTTGGTGATCAGCGGGCTTCTGGAGATGAAGGGAGCACAGCAGGTCCTGTCACCAAAGAGGAGAGTCCAGCAGCTGCTGGACCTTAAGCTCATGCTCTGGAAGAGTCGTCTCCCGGGGAGGAACGTCAAGTCAGAGGAGCCAGACATTGACTTGTAAGTGACAGGTCTCCGACCTGGAAAAACAAACAATGGAGAGTGCCGTGCAGCAGTTTGCTGTACAAAAGGTCTTTTTCTTGCATGGAGAAGGTCTTTAGTGGCTCACTGAGGAAGCTTTCTTGTTTATCTTTAGAGCCTCGAGCACAACTGAGCATGGTTCTGTAGACTTGAATGCACTCAGAGACTTCTGAAAACAAGCATTTCCCTTGTATATTCATTGCATAGAAGACTTATGTGAGTTTCTTGTGTCCTTCAAGTTGAAGAATTCAGGCGGAGAAGGTGGGTAGGGAATGCAGCGCGAGGGTGAAAGGTGCAGCTGCGGCCTGAGACTCCGTGTCAGTGTGTCAGCTCTGGAGGACTTGGCTTTTAATCTAGAAGGATTGGCTTTGTTTTAGGTTGCATTTCTTGAGTTCCTTGTAATGAGGGGGTGGAGAGGTGGCTCAGCTATAACGAACATGTCCTGCTCCCACGGAGGACCTGAGTTCAGTTCAGCACCATGTCTCTGGCCTTCTGTGCACTCACGCAGACACAGACACAGACACAGACACACACACACACACACACACACACACACACACACACACACACATTGGGATGGAGGGGGGAGAGAGGGGGAGAGAGCATTAAAAATAATTTTAATATTTTTTTAGTAGGAACTATGGGTTAGGGCCCACTGGTTCTCAACCTTCCTGCTGCTGTGACCCTTTAACACATTGCTCGTGTTGTGGTGACCACCAACCATAAAAATGATTTTTGTTGCTACTTCATATATGCAATTTTGCTACTGTTATAGATTGTAGAGTAAATACCTGATATGCAGGATATTTGATATGCATCCCCCCAAAGAAGTCATGACACACAGGTTGAGAAACACTGGGTTAGGCTTTTGGGGTTGGGAAATTTTCTGGTTTTCAGTTTGAGTTTTTTAAACTATCCACACATAGGGAGAGGTATATTTTAGTTCTCTAGTATTCCAGCTACAATTTCATTTAAATCCCTGAAAGACGTCTATCTTCAAATGGTAAAGATTTTTATTGGAGGGGAAGGAGAGGGTCGACTGCCCACAAGGAAGCCAATAAAGAGAACAAAACCAGAGAAATGACAGGGCACACATATTCTCAGACAACATTGTGAGGAGAAACACTGCGCGTGCCGGATGATTGGAACGAAAGACGTATTATAAAAGTGTAATTGGGTTAAGAAAATTGGGAGGAGCCAGGCATGGTGGCACATGCCTGTAATCCCAGCACTTGAGGAGGCAGAGGGAGGTGGATCTCTGTTCGAAGCCAGCCTGCTCTATGAAGTAAGTCCAGAACAGCCAAGGCTACAAAAAAAGGATGATATTGTCTTTCTAAGGAAGCCGTGAAGCAACGTAAGGATGCTGAGCTGTGGTTCCACAGGCACGCATTTGAATCATCTCTCAGTTGTCATTTACTTCCAGAATAACAAAGAAGTCACTAATCCTGAGTATGTTTCTGCTTGTGTTATTGAGAAGAATTAGCTACCCATGAATAAACAGTAACTAATATATGCAGTTAATTAATTTTCAACAAAGTGACTGGGGAGATCCAATGTGGAAATAGTCTTTGCACGGGTAAAAGGAAGCTGTGACTCCACCTCACAACATACTTAGAATTAACACCAAGGGATTAAGGCTTTACACTGATGAATGAACTAAAACTATCAAACTATGTTCAGAAGAGATACAGCGGTTCAGTCAGATCACGGCAGCAGCCGCAACTACTAAGTTCTTCTGTAGCTCCTCCTGGTTTTCTTTCATTTCCGGAAACATGGACTCTGGGTGTACCATCAAGGTATTCAACGACATGAAAGTGTGCAATTCCTCAACATCAGAAGAAATGAAGAAAATACTTACAAGACATGCTCAATGAACTTGTACCCAAAACATATACAAGACACAATACAATAATGAAAACATCCAATTTAAAGACAGTTGTCTCAGTTACTGTTCTACTGCTATGAAGAGACACTATGACCAAGGAAACTTTTTAAAAGCATTTAATCAGGCTTTGCTTACAGTTTCAAAGGGTTAGTCCATGATCGTCATGATGAGAAGTATAGCAGCAGGCAGGCAGGCATGTTGCTAGAGAAGCAGCTGAGAGCTTACATCTTATCCACAAGTAGGCAGCAGAAAGAGAGCCAGCTTGAGCCTCGTGTGGGCTTTTGAAACCTCAAAGCCCACCCACAGTGAACCACCTCCTCCAGTCCATACCTCCTAATCCTTCCTAAACAGTTCCATCTAGTGGGAACCAAACGTTCAAATATATGAGCCCTATAGAACCATTCTCATTCAAACCACCACAGTAGGCCAGGAATTATAAACATATTTTTCCCCAAAGAGAATATACAGATGGCCAATAAGCACATAAAAAAGATGGTCCAGATGATTAATCACTAGAAAATATAAATAAAAACAATGAGGCACCATTCCCACTAGAATGGCAAAGTGTTGGCAAGCCTGGAAAAATAGGAACCTATATCCATTTGCTGGTAAGCATGTAGAGTGTTGTGGCCATTTTGGAAAATAGCCAGGCAGCCTTTCATAAAGATAAACATGAACACTTCTATTCCCAGGCATTTCATTAAAGAATTAATGAATTAAAAGAATGTCCACACAAAGACTTGTACTCAAATATCAATAATGGTGTTATTCAAAATAGCCCAAAGACATATGCAACCCACTTATCTGCTAGCTGAAGAATACTCCACATGCCCTGGAGTATTACTGTGCTCAACATAGAGTGAAGAGGTGATATATGCTATATGGATAAGGGTTTGAAATATGTTAAATGAAAGGTGCCCAGCCACAAAATAATCACATATAATAGGCACCCATTTGTAAGAACTGTCCAGAACAGGAACTTCCTAGTCCATGGATGAAGTGAAATATCTTGTTTATAGAAAGAGAAAGTAGCAGATATCTGGGCAGAGTGGAGAGGAGAGGGCTGTTCTTGAGACACTGCTCTTGAGTGCAAGGTTTCTTTAGGAGTGATGCAAATGTTCTAAAATTAGATGCTGGGGATAGTTGCACAACTCTGGGTATACTAAACTGCACTTATGCAAGTGAACTTTGCATTATATGGATTGTAGTATGACACAGCTATTTGAAACAAGATAGGGCCAGGGAGATGGCTCAGCAGGAATGAGTTTTATCACTGGGCCCCACATGGTGGAAAGAGAAAGTAGACTTCCATTAGTTATCCTCTGACCCCCACAAGGACACTTGTAGCGTACTTGACCACGCATACTCATGAGCATGTATACAGATAATTAGTTGCCTTTAACAATGCATCACATTTTATTGAAACTATAAAGGCAAATAGCTAGAAATGCTGTCAAGTAACTAGAAAATTGCTGAATGTGTATTATATATTAAGCTATATTCAACTTCTTCACAAAATTAACAAGCTAATTTTCCAACAACAACAACAACAAAAAAAAAAAAAAAGGTAGATCCCATTATTTACAGACTAGCAAACTAAAACATAGGAACTTTTAAGATCCCAGTTTGTTAAAGTAACACAATAGAAATTCAAACACGGGGCTGGAGAGATTATTCAGGAGCCAAGAGCAATGGCTGCCTGTCCAAAAGACCCAGATTCGATTCCCAGCACCACAAGGTGGCTCACAACCATCTGTAGCTCCAGTTCTAGGGCATCTGACACCCTCTTCTGGCCTTTGCAGGTACTGCATACATGTGGTCCACATACATACATAGGCAAAACCTCATAAACATTAAATAAAAATATTTTTTGAGAATTTAAACATATTTTTTAAAACAAAATATGTAATATCCCAAGAAACCAGTTGTAAAATATAAGGAGAAATCTCTAAAATTAAAAAAATATTTATTATACAATTGATGACAAAGCCTATGAAAGGTAATGTCTGGAAGTAAAATGTAGACATACACAGACAGACGGACAGACAGATGCGCACATGCTCAGTCACATCTCCCTGTATGGGATGCGGGTTAGGTGATACCAATCTGTTATCCCAGCAACTGGAAAAGAAGGGTCAGCAGCTCAAGGCCAACCTGGGCTCCACAGCAGAAGCCAAAGAGAAACAAAAGAAATAAACAGCAAACACAGATGAGTGGCAGCTGAGGGAGTTAACCTCCTATTAATCACAACGAGTGTCGGTTCTACACAGCACCATGAAGGGGAGCCTGGAGGCAGAGCTAGTCTTGCTACTGATTATTCCTGGGAGCTTGAGAGGGTCATCGTCCCCTCCAAACAAAGAGGAGACATCTATAGCATGAGCTATCTTAACTGGATGTTTTGTAACGTCCGTTATTAATATCCAAATCTCATTACTGGCATCATGTGCACAGACTCAGCTCAAAACCCTGGTGGCCAGTGGTGAACACAGATCTGTGTCATGAGGTTGTCCAGTGATATTCTTAACTTCATCTCCGCTGTCTTTGACCTCTGGTAAGGAAGCAGCCAAGAAGATGTGGTTTTTATTACTCCCTCTTGCTATGGGCTCTCAAATATATTTAGTCATGTTGGACATACTTTAAAGATTACCAAACTACTTTGACAAGCTTTGGGAGTAAAATGTAAATTTGATGAAATTACAATGTGAACAGTATTCTTCTAGGGAATACGGAGTACAGACCATTTAATTTCTTCTTTATGTCTTACTTATTTGCAGAATAATAAATAAATACACGTTTATTTTACAAATAATACCCACCAACCTATTAATTTGAAAAGTGCAAATTTTATGTTATAATATATCTTAGTCTAATAATGTCACCAAAACTGCCCCTATAAAAATACAAATAATCATAATATCTCCAAAAATAATTACCAACTTATATACAGCCAAAGGCAGAGTATGCAGTAGCTGCTGCGCAATCCGTCAGCTCAGAATGCTAATTAAGTCAAAGAACATGGTTTCTTAAGGCTAGAGTCCTGGGGATAGATGGAGGTGCTACACCCGGCACCCAGGCTTGAACGTCAGAGGGTCTGTCACAAGGTGAGTGAGTCAGCTCAAGCATTCTCGCAAGGTCTGACTGTCACCAAACCAAGAGGGCATCATGTTGGGATCAGACACAGTGGGAAAATGTACATGATGGAAATCATCCAGCACGACACACTAGAGCTTTGTTTTCTGGAAAACCAGATTATTAACACAGCATTGCTAAAGAAGTGCTAATCAGTCACAATAACAGAAGACTGAAAGTGAATGGCGAACGTGTGTGTCTGTGTGTGTGGTTAGAGGTCAGCTTTGGGGCTCTTATTCTATCTATAAGTTATCTTTTTTTTTTTAAGATTTATGTATTATGTATGCAATGTTCTGCCTGCAGGCCAGCAGAGGGCACCAGATCTCACTGTAGATGTTTGTGAGCCACCATGTAGTTTCTGGGAATTTAACTCAGGCCCTTTAGGAAGAATAGCCAGTGCTCTTAACCTCTGAGCCATCTCTCCAGCCTACATCTTATCTTTTGAGACAGTGTCTGAAAGCTCACAGCTTCGACTAGACTGGCTGGCCTTCAGGCCCCTGGAATCTGCTCGCTTCCATCACACCCCTCACTGGCAGGCACTAGAGTTACAGATACATGATGCCAGGCCTATTACACAGGTACTGGGGATCATGAAGCATCTAGGGGTGCAGAAACAGGTTCATTTTCCTTACTCATGAAAAAGCCAAAAATGAGTCTTCCCAGAGATCCTGGAGAGTACCAGCAGAGCCATCAGAGGATACCTGGGAAAGCAGGCTCTCCTTTGAGGTTTTTAAGTCTCCTTAGTAAAAGAATTAAAGGATGGGTATAAACAGAAACACACAAACAATGGACTCAAATGGAAGATAAAAGACAATTTATTGAAGTTCAGAAAGGAAAGCTCCAGGGCAGGCAAGTGATGGGGAAGAGAAGGAACAGATGCCTTGTTTCTGGAGCTAAGGCAGCATGGAGGTCAGCCCCGTGCCAGCAGGCAGCTATACCGTGGGGAGGAGGAGCTTTAGAAAGAGAGTAAGGAAGCCCATAGCATTAATTAGTTATTTGGAAAGCAAACACTCTGTGGGCTTTCCAGTCAGCTACAGCCAAGACTCTCCTAAAGAGCTCAGCCAGGACAGGCCTGTGACGCGAGTAGTGTCTGAATTCCAGTGGAGCCTCAGCCACTCTGAAACACAGTGAGAATAGGGCCAACTAGAGCCCTTGGCCTTCTGACCTTTCCCCTCTGAACGCCACTTCATTTTCTTTCAGTCGTCTCTAGCTGCAGTATCTCAGCTTCCACACCAGTGACCTAAGAATGGTAGGTTTCCTGTGGGTTCACTATCTGCTATCAGTGTGAACCGGCCAAATGGACAAAATGTCAGACTGACAGGGACAAGGTTTAGCACGGAGGAGTAGACTCGGGAATCTTGCGAATGGGAGAACTGAACAGTCCATTTTGGGTCCCAGACAACATCCTTTTAAATATGACACCTCTACTTGTCAGTTGGCCCACATGGTAACCGTGTTCTAAGAAATTCACTGTTTTTCCTGACACAAACAGACATGCTGATAAATCTGACAGGATGATGACCGCTTCCCAGCCACATTCACTCCTTTCCCCCAGGCTCCAGTAGAAGATGTTGCTAGTGTAGGACACCGGTCCACCTCAGCAAGAGAGCAGCCCCACCTGAGAGCAGAGGCCCAGCACCTCTGGTGCTATGAAATGTGGGCAGAACTATGACCCAGAGGAGCCCCCAGATTCTTAGCTCTGCTTGAGAAACTGGATCGCCTACGTGCTCTGTGCAGGCGCACAGCTGCAGTCACTCACAGGGAGGAAAAGAAACCACACTTGTTAATTGTACTGTGTGTGATTTCTGTCAAAATCAGTGAAGGTATTGCCACCTCAAAATTCACAATCAGGTCTGGAAGACAGGGCCCAGTGCTTACAAACACAAACTGCTTCTGTAGAGGACCTGAATTTGGTTCCCAGCGCACACATTGAGCAGCTCACAACTACCTGTAACTTCAGCTCCATGGCATCAAACACCCTCTTCTGGCCTCTTGAACACCTACACTCATGTACACCGCACACACGCAGGAACATACGCATAATTGAAAATAAATATTTTCAATTTTAAAAATCGTACTCTTCACTCTAACCCACAGTACTTTTCTGAATCTGTCTGTGTACAGATTGTACTGGAACCTTCTGTGCCCAAATAAGCTTAAAGCACATGAACTAGCGCTATTCCTACCACCCAAGGCATAGTCTAATCCACCAGATGAATCTCGGAGTACAAATCTTTCTAACTTTGCTTAAGCCCAGAGGACGCATTCACTTATGAATAGAAACTGATATTCCATGCCTCTGGAAATCTATTTTTGAAACTGTTTGTCTGATGTTTCCAGTTTGATTTTATGCCTTGATAGCCAATGCCCATACTTCTAGAAAAAAAAAAATAAGGGAGAGAAAGAAAAGGAGAAAAAGAAGACTAAACAGCCATAGAGTCCCCACCTCAAATCTAGCCTAGCGTCAAAAGGTGTATTACTTCTTCAGACACAGACTTCAGAATGTTTGGGCTCAAGTAAACAAGACTACCATCATTGCACAATGCTAAGTTATTGGAACTATGGACCTTGTTTGATTGAAGAATTGAAAAAAAAAAAAACACTTAGAATCAAATTTTATTCTGTGGTGTTTACACAAAGAGGCTGAAGATGTTGAACGTCATCTAGGCCAAGAATCTTAAACTGAAATGCAGATTATGAGAACGAGCAACAGATCAGGCAGGGAGGTGGTGAAGGCTGGAGGCTAGCAGAGAGCTTTGCCAATTGGATACATATTTTGTTATCAAGCCCTGGGAGCGCTTTCCTAGTGAAAGCTATGTCCAAAACACCAACACCAGAATTTTCTCCCTTAGAGACTTTTTATTCTGAGTTAAACATTGCTTCTGGCTAAAATCCCTGCCTGCAAGAGAGAAACAGCACCCTACACTTCACTGCTCATTAACATCTGGGCTGAGTGGACTTTTCTTAACAAAGGTTAGAAACTACTATGTGACTAGATGCTTCTCTAAAAGGCATGATGATTGGTTTCAGGCAACACTTAGCTTCTGTGACATGTCTTTGCAGCATGATTTCCCACACAATGGAAATACCAAGACAGAAAAGAGACATAGACCATGGCTTTTCAGGTCATGGGACCAACTAGGTCCAAGACACCATCTGAGTCTCAGCCCAGGACACCAGTGTGGCCACCAGTCAAAGTTGCCCAGCAACGGTTGATTTCTAGTAGTCATGACATTCAGGCCTAAAAAGAGAAAAATCCCAGGCAGACAAAGATAAACAGGTCACCCTTCTGGATACAAGGATAGTTCCACCAATTCCGCCAGAAGACGTACTTTCTCTAATGTCCAGAGTGTGCCTTGAGACCGTAGTACAGCCAGCAAGCCTGCCCCTGCCTGGTTATCAGCAGAGTGATAATGAAGCCAAGGCTAAAGTTCTGATTTTTCAGGAAACTGTGCTCCCTTCTACAATCCAAACCTGTATTTCTCTCAGTGTCACAGGCTAAACACACACACACACACACACACACACACACAAAACACAAGAAAACAACCTTCATTACTGTAGAAACACCAGTAGGATAAGCCTGATGTTTTCCATCACAGGAGACTTATCAATTGACTATTATCACACAAAGACATTTCCTCTCTGGACTTCCTGGGTTTAGGTACAATTTATATCAGCCCGTGCTTAGTTCAAATCACCATGGCACATTGTTCTGTGTAATTAATTGCCTTCTAAGCCTGTGAGGCGGAGAGATGGGCAGTAAGGTAGGGACCATTACAACTGCCCAGTCTGCAAGTAACAGGGACGAGACTCAGCTCTTTGCTTCTTAAGCGTCTTTGCTGTTGAGGCTTTGTTAAAGGCTGTGGCCAGCGGTAACTTACTGGAATAAACAGCCAGAGATAACTTACTGGAATAAACAGCCAGAGGTTTTAGATTTGGTTGAATTTGCCTTGTCATATCCATCAGAATTCCAGAAGCCTTCAGGTCCTGAGGACCAAGGCTCACGCAGCTTCAAGCATCCTGGGCGTAGTGACGAGGATTATTTTCTGTATGTGTACCTACATTCCTCACCCTGCCCAGCAGGCTCAGGCAGTTCACGGGGGCATCTTGTTCTTAATGTCCGCCTGCAGCCTGCTCTGCTCCTCCGTGTTTTGGTTTAACTGTATATTTTTCCATAGGGTTTGGGTTGTTTGTTTGTTTGTTTGTTTGTTTTGGCCTAAATCCACAGATACAGCAACATTCATATTACCAAAGTGAGAGCTCAATTCCCCAAACACGTTCATTTCTCTTTCAGAGCAAATGTCAGTAGGATGAAAACCATGCTGTGTCATACTGATAGGTTACTCATTAACTAATTTAAAAAAAAAAAAAATGCCTGGGCTAGATCAGGGTCAGTTAGGCGCTTCCTGCAAGGCAGGCGCTGTGACAAGCTGCAATACAACAATTCTCGATTTAATTGAGAGCTCTGGAAATGAGCTTATGAGCTGACATCTTGACGTGGTGGTGGGCAAGAATACAATGATGAAGAAAAGGCTCTCCTCCAGTGACAGTGTGTTCAAGTTCGAGATTCCCAGCAACCCGAGGTCCAGTGCGGAGGCCCCACACAGCTCCACTGACAGCCCCAGCTCCGTTTTCCTCAGGTAGGCACAACCAGCATGCTATGCTGGTCACCTCCAGCCACCCAGCAGGTGGCCCTTAGAGAGCTCTCACCTTGTATTCCTCGGAGGAACACTGAGCCAGGGGAAAAAGAGTTTATAAGCCGGGCATTCTGCTGGGTGAATTTAAAAGGGTGTGGAGAGAAGGGATATGAACTGAGGCGAGGGTGCATGGGGGAAAGCAGACTGTTGCCACCACTAAGCTCAGTCTTTTGCTTCTTCTTCCATATTGGATATATTGGATAACTAGAAATAAATCAGAAACTGGAAATTTCCTCAATCCTTGACTTGCTGTCAGGTTTTCAGGAAGTGGAGTTAAATGATCAAACCAGAAACCTTATATGGTATAGGTATGGTTTAAGTTCCCCAACTTATCATTAAAATGTTATTTAAATAGTAGTTCTTAAGTCATTCAGACAATTGCCATCTTTTTTTTTTTTTTTTTTTTTTGTCTTTCTTAATACATACTAACGTGCTGCTACAAGTGCTGCTCCATCTCTTTAACGCACAGTGACTTACAGAACCTTTGGCCACAGTCAGGTCACATTCCCTCTTAGCTGGTTAATGTCAGTGCACTGCTCAGATGCGGTGTGATTGCATATTACTAATGAAAACTCGATAGTCCTTTTGTAAGTTTTTATGTTAGATTGATTTTTCCACCCATCACTAATGACTAGTTGAGTGACTGAAAATGTAAAACTCTGGGCTGAAGAGATGGCTCATCAGTTAGGAGAGCACCAGCTGCTCTTGCAGAGGACCAGGGTTCAGTTCCTGGAACCCACATGTGGCTCACAACTCTCTGTAACTTCAATGCCAGAGGATCTGACAGCCTCTCCTGTCCTTCTTGGGCACTGCACACATGTGGTACAAAGATATCTGTGCACACCAGACACTCGTGCACAGACAATAAAATTAAGTAAATCTTCTGGAAAATGTAAAAACCCCTGCTGCGCGTGCTCACGTTTTGTTGAGTTTCAGTGGTCTCTCACATGCTGGTTCCTTGGCCTTATCTCCTCGGCTGTCTCCATAGCTGTTAAACAGCCATGCAGTCTCTGGCAGGCAAAAATAAAGAGGAAAGATGAGGTGTACTAGCAAACAAAATGTATTAATAGCTGTGGTTTAAGTAATTACAATTTTCAATAAATAAGTAGAACAAAAAGAAAAGAGAAATGGCTTAGCAGTTAAGATCACTTGCTCTTGCAGAGGCTGGTTAAATTTGTCAGATATAAAATAAGAACAAGTAAACACATCTTCTATTATATATATATGGAATTTCTGTAGCTGTGGCCTTTTGGTATCCTATTATTCTTCCCATGAACTGGAGCTGATAAAGCTTACTCTCAGATCAACAAACTACCTTAAATGGAAATATACAAAATCCCTGCACTATTTTTATTCAAGCATGCAAGTCAGCCAAAGTTCATTGAGTAACTACTGTATGCCAGACTGTGTGGAAGGGTTACAATCATGAGCAAGGGTAATCCCTGGCTCCATGGAGATGATGTTTAACATTGGAGACCTGTAAAAACAAAACAAAACAAAAAACCAGATAGACACATGCATACATACATAGATGCATAACTTAAAATTGGTATTTTCTATAGAAAACACATTAAAGCTAAGATGGAATAAAGGATGAGAACCAGTTTAGGTGAAATGGCAAAGGACTCCCTGAGGAAGTAATATGGACCTCAATGGAAAGAGCCAGCTATGAACAGTCTTGAAAAAAGCAAGTACCAGGGATAAGGGAGATTGGACTGACCAGTTTTATGTCAACTTAACATAGGCTAGAGTCATCTGAGAGGAGGGGGGCCTCAACTGAGAAAATGCCTCCATGAGATCAGGCTGCAGGCAAGGCTGGAGAGCATTTTCTTCATTAGTGATTGATGTGGGAGGGCCCAGGGCATTGTGGGTGGTGCCATTCCTGGCTTAGTGGTCCTCAGTTCTTTAGGAAAGCAGGCTGAGCAAGCCATGGGAAGCAAGCCAGTAAGCAGCACCCCTCCACGGCCTCTGCCTCAGCTCCTGTCCCCAAGTTCCAGCTCTGATTGAGTCCTTATCCTCAACTGCTTTTGATGATAAACTGTTATATGGATGAGTCAGCAAACTGCTTTCAGTCATGGTGTTTCGACACACCAGTAATGCCCTAAGTAAGACGGAAATCTTAAGGAATAGAGCAAGAGGTACATGACAGAAAGGAGAGGATGAAGGTGGGCATTCTATTCCAAGAACGACCAGACACCTTGAGGATTTCACTTCAGATGAGCACTCCCCATCTCATTGTCATTGCTCACACAATGAGAGCATCCTTAGGCTCTGTTTCCTGGTGTCTATTAGCACAGCAGTGGTACACACCTAGGAGAGGCATTTGCTCACCGTAGATCATGAACGCTGTTAACTAATTGGCCCATCCATGTCAAATTGTTTTCCAACTTACTGTGTTGTTCACACTACCACCAGGATATTGCTGGACAACATTTGAATTGTCTTATTTTACGTTTTCCCTTCTTTGGAAGGTAGGAAATGGAATCCTGGTGCAGCTTTAATGTGCATTTCTCATTAATAACAAAAGGGTCATCATTTCAGCATGGCTGCCAGCCATGTGTAATCTCCCCTTTGTGGGTTTTGTGTCTGTTTGTTTAAGATTTATTTATTTACGTGAATGTTCTGTCTGCATGTACACCTGAGTTCTAGTAGAGGGCACCCCATTGTAGATGGTTGTGAGCCACCAAGTGAATGCTAGGAATTGAACTCAAGACCTCGGGGAGAACAGTCAGTGCTCTTAACCACTGAGCCATTTCCCCAGTTCCCTAACCTCTGCTTCTTTAGGGGTGATGAGGTCACTTTTGTTGTTGTTGTTGTTGTTTGAGACAGGATTTCTCTATGTAGCCCTGGCTGTCCAGGTCTCACTTTGTACACCAGGCTGGCTTCGAACTCACAGAGATGCACCTGCCTCTGCCTCCCCAAGTGCTGGGATTACAGGTGTGCACCAGCGCGTCCAGCAGAGGCTGCTATCTTTTTCTCCTTGTTGACAGTTTTTAAATACTGTGAATACTAAATTTTGTCAGTTGCAGATATTGTAACATTTTTGTTCCATTTGAATTTGTCTTTTCACACTATGTCCAAGACTTAATTTTTCCATTTCTTCTTTTATTTTTTGAGATTATAATATTACATCATTTTCTCTTCCTTTCCACCCCCACCCCTATCCTCCCATATACTTCTCATTGCTTTCCTATAAATTAATGGCCCTTTTTTTTTCATTAACTTGTTATTACATATATGTATAGACACATATATTCCTAAAAATAACCTCAGTCTGTTCAGTGTTACTTGTGTGTATGTTTTCAGGGCTGACGATTTGGGAGCTCCTCTCTATGAAAGACTATTCCTCCCACTCTCAACATTCCTTAGTTGCCTGTAGTTCCTTGACTAGGTTAAGGTCCCACGAACTTTCCCTCATCCACTTTAGCATGTCTATTGGTGTCATTCTTGTTCTTGCTCATGTTTAGGCAGCCTTGCTTGGTGAAACTTTAGGGATGTAGCTTCTGACAAAGGTGGGAGACACAACCTCACAGCAAACTCCTTGATCCTCTGCTTCTGACAATCTTTCAGCCTCTTCCAAATGCTGCCTGAGCCTTAGCTGAGGGAGTGTTTTGTAGATGTAGCCATTAGAACCGAGAGCCACAATTCTGCATTGTGATTGGTTGTTTTCTGTAATGAAGGCCTTGTAAGAATGCTCTTGTTTGTTTGTTTGTTTGTTTGTTTAATGTTTCCTTTAAAGGTGGGGTCTTTCTTACATTTGGAATTTTTTTGTTTTTGTTTCTTGGTGTTAACCAACAGCATTAGAATTTTTATTTTAATACTGATTGATTAACCTTCCCTCTTCCACCTAATAGGCAATGTCAGTCTGTCACACATCATGTTATTAATTTTTATCACATTACACCAAAAAAAAATATCTGGTAAAACAGGACTCCCTACCTAA
Source organism: Psammomys obesus (assembly GCF_907164565.1). Lineage (NCBI taxonomy): Eukaryota > Metazoa > Chordata > Mammalia > Rodentia > Muridae > Psammomys > Psammomys obesus. The sequence continues at coordinate 17,683,961 of NW_026596040.1, forward strand.
TGGAAGGGCATAGTTACTTTAGTAAGTCTTAGGATTGACTTTTATTTTTAATTGAAATGACATTGAACCAATTGTTCGATTAAGAAAACTCGGAATCTTTACAGCATAAATATCTGTATTTATAGAAACAGTGTATCTCTCTCCATTTGCTTAGGTCATCTGTAATAATCTTCAACAATTTTTTTAATGTTCTACACAGATCTTATAGATCATTTATTATACTTATTCCTAGGTCCTTGGTTTCTGTGTTGCTATTGTAAAGACACTGTATTGCAATTATCTTGATAATCTTAATAATAGATTATTGTTGATATTATTTTGTTAATGTAGAGAAATGTACCTAGCTCTGTAAATTGACTGAGGAGTTTCTGTATGTGCATGTGTTACATGTATACAACAGTGCAAACGTGTTTGGGCACATCTCTAAACTGATCTTTTCTTCAATATCCTTTTATGAATTTTCATAATTTATTAGCTTTAAAAATGTTTTCTTTGGCCAGGCAGTGGTGGTACATGCCTTTAATCTCAGCACTTAGGAGGCAGAGGCAGGTGGATCTCTGAGTTCAAGGCCAGCCTGATCTATAGAGCTATTTCCAGGACAGCCAAGGCTACACAGAGAAACCCTGTCTTGAAAAAAAAAAAAAAAAAAAAAAAAAAAAAAAACAACTTTTTTTTTCAAGATAGATAATAAAATCATTAAAATAATAAAATCATTAAGAATGTTAATATGTTTGTTTTTACCGTGTGTATTGGGAGGGATCAGTGTATTGTCCATGTGTGTTCATAAGGAGGATGTTGGATGCTTTGCTCTGTCCTTATTCGCTTTCCTTGCAGCAAGGGCTCTCACTGAACCTGGAATGAGGCTGACATACAGCAAGGTCCAGCAATCCTCCTGTCTCTGCCCCTCATGGTACTGAGGCTACAGGCATGTGTGGCCTTGCCTGGCTTCTTATATGAGTGCTGGGATTCAAACTCAGGTCCTCAAGTGTTCTTACACACTGAGCCATCTCCCCGCCTGCTTTTACCTCCTGCTCTTTATTTTTTTAATGTGTTTTTATTTCTCACACACAGGCAAGAAGCTCTGTTAGAATGTGGCACATGAGCAGTAATTTCAGACATTCTTGTTCTGACTTTAAAGGGAATCCTTTAACATCTCAGTATTTATCAGTCTTTTTCAGACTAAAAAAAATCCCCTTCTAATTCAGGCTTTCCAAGGAACTGTAAACATTACTGAGCACTTCCTTAGCTTCCATAAAGATGGTCCTCATTTAAAAATCTTTGACATGCATAATATGTACAGTATCACTATATTCAAAATCACAAAAATCACCGCTGGCTAAAATGCACAGGACGCTAGACAACCTTCTAAGAAATAGAAATTGCTCCAACTTTATGTATTTGATTGGGGAAAGCTTTGGCAAATGAATAGTTAAATAATTAAATAATTATTATTTAATTTTAATAATAATTTATTTTATTTTATTAATAATAATAATTTAATTTATTTTAAATTAAATAATAATTATTTAATTTTAACTTAATAATTAAATCATAATTAATAATTACTGTTAGCTTTCAAACCTGGGACAAATGGCTGAGGCGCCTGTTTAACACATCAAAATGAACCAGGCCACCAGGTTCGCCCTGCATCCCTCAGTCCCGCCTGTTACAGAGCCCGCCTGGCTAGCATACCCCAACCCCTGCCCCCGGGGGACTGGGCTGCTCTTCTCTGCTTTCCCTTTTCCCTTCTCCTCCCGCCTCTCCTTACATGTCACAAGTCAGGTCCAGTCATGTCCTCTCTGGACTCTCCCAGGTGTCCCTGCCTCTGGCCATGCTCTCCCATATAGCTATAATAAGCTTTCTCCTCCACCACACCTAGGAGCAGCTGTGTTCTTTTCCTTTCGGTTCTCTTTCCATTCGTCTTTAAATTTAATTTGACTTAATAATTATATGTTAATTTATTAATCAGCTTAGTCATTCAGCAAATAGAAAAATCAAGAATTGTTATTGGATCAGGTAGTTTTGGGAGATCCATTGGACCGACTGGCAGTGAGACCGAGGAGACAGTTACTCGTTGGTACTTAAGTGGAAGGGCCGCTGTGGGCTGTAGAGACACACACCAGGTTCATGATGGCAAGCAAACAGGTCAAGACTGAGGCAGAGCTGTGCTGGAATGCAGGAAAGAGGACCAGCCATGCCTGACAACTATCCCTGAGCTCTGATTTGGGAACTGTTCCACATAACCGCCAATGACTTCGGAGTGCGGGGCAGCCCTATAGTCACACTCTTGGTGACCTGACTGAGCTCATTCTACTCCCCCACTCTAGCAGCTGCCACAGTGGGTGGAAGACAGGGCCCTTGCCTTTCTCCCTCTAGCTCTCCCCTCTCCCCGGGCCTCATTCCTGCAGATGCAAAGGACAGGCACTCCACAGCACCTGAAGAGCAGGAACAGAGCAGACTATCACGAGCCATTTTCACTCCTGTCCACCAGAGTCACTGAGACAAGAGGGAAAGTTAGACCCTACAGGTAAACTGAGTTTTTAAAGTGTGAACATCACTCCTCTCTCCTCCAGGAGCATGAAGGACTTGGCAGCAGTCAAGGAAAGGGAGACTACGGTAGGGCAGTCATCATTTATTTCCTGAGTATGGGACAAGTATTTCTGTGAAGACTGTCAGAGGGACAGGACTGCTGGAAATCCTCAGAAAGGCGGGTGAAGGGCATGCAAATTCAGAAGGCAGTGAGAATGAAGAGCGCCAGGGTGTGAGGGCCTGTGACTGTGGGCGTTAGAATGAGGAGGTTAAACAAGGATGACAAGGTGTCTTCCTTAGGAGAGTCAGAATTTTCATGAGGGAAAGGATAGACATAGTCAGCAGCTATCATTGCCAGGAGAGAAATAGTCTCTCACCGAACATCAACACACAGTCCCTTACAGCCACTTATGCAAAACACAGGACAGCTACTTTAAGAGGCAATGCAGAGACAGAGAGGAGGCAGTTCTACCAGGACAGTAATAGAGAGGCAGATTGCAGAGAAAGAACTCAGGTGAAGCTCAAAGGAGCCAGAGAATGAGAAGGAGCCAGGAGATTAGAGCAGATTGTTTGAGTTAGTTGAGGCCAAGCAGAGCAAGTAAGGAGCCAGAAAGAAGCCGGACTGAATAAGTCAGCTGGGAGAGGAGTTTGAGCCAGAACAGCTGAGTTGAACGAGCCAGCCCATAGCACAGAAAAAAGAAGGAAGGGTAAGCTAATTGAGCAATAAGTCTCAAAGGCTGAAAACATTCTAGGCCTAGGTTAGCAGCCTTTTGAGACAGCAACTGAGACAGATGAATAAAAAAATTCCTTTTATAATTCTCAGTAACTGTGTGCTATTGCCAGATCTTCAAACATGCAACACATCCCTCTTTTTCTCGACTGCTTCATAGACTCCTATTCCTCATTCAAGATTCACCTTCTGATGAAAGGTCCTGTCCAACCTCTAGGGTATGTTCCTGTGGCCCCTACCTCCCAGGCCTCCAAATCAGCAGTCTTTTTATCTTTGTTGGCACCGTGTCCTGTATCAGCCAGTTTTCAGGATGTATTGGAATGGGGTGTGGTTGTCTGTCTGTTTGCTTGCTTGCTTTTTACCATGCCACTACAGCTTAACCTTCTACTTCACTTACCTTCCAGGGCCCCTGAAGAGTTTCTAGTGAGGTGCTTACACACTCCTGCAAGGCCAACCACAGGTGTGATCACTGCTTCCTCCACTAATGCTTCCTCTGGTCCAATAGCCAAGGGCATCTTTGACATTTTGATCTAGGGGATGCTGTTTGGAGATTCATTTAGCTGGGAGTTAGTGGGATGTAGTTTTGTAAATCACCTTTATCTCTGTGTGCACATATTAGACCTGGGTTTGGAATGTCTTTCAAGAATATTCCCACCACTTTCTAAGCCAATTTACTTACTGGCACAGGGATTTAGGGTCAGCAATAACATCGTAACATCAATGTTCCCTACAGGTGCCATAAATCCGAGGCATGCAGGTAGGGGAAGAGAGACACGGACCTGAAATGCATGGAGCCATGAAGCCAGGCTTTGGAAAAGCCCTTCCTATCATTAGATGTATAAGTTCCAAGTGACAGACACCGTTATTATTGCTTGGTCACCTCTGGGTGACTATCTATATAGACAGGACTCAGCTGACATGACTAAATAACCAAACTTGGGCTTGTTTTCATTTTTTAGGGTAATTACACACAATAGTTTGTGAAAATTCCTACTGGGGGCACTAATCTCAAACGATTCAAAGATGGCCGTGACATCGGTATGTCACACAGATGAACATTTGCAGCAACGGATTTGAATTTGGGAAAAAAATTACTATTGATAAAAATTGTAAAAATATATCATGGATTCTGTCTGGCAATTGGCTAATCCTGGTGCTGAATGAGGAGTACTGTTCTAGATTTGGAGACCTTACGGAATGTGTTGCCTTTTTCAAATTGATAATTTGATCTCTCTCCTCATTCTAATAATAAATAAATAGCATATAAATAAATAATACACTCACCTTTGCACCTCATTTTTAGTCATACAATTCTTACAGAAAAACCTAAAATTGCACAACCCCCAGACCCCTGAAGGCTTTGACTATAACTGACTGTATTTGCCAGGCCAATGTGCGCTTTTAATGTGGGTAGGGGCTGACGCTGGCAACACTCTATGCCGAGTTAAGGAACAGATGAGATTTAGCCAGACCAACCCCCATGAGAAAGTCATGCTGGCTTGGAAGTGACTCCGGTTATCAGTCTTTCATGTTTTGGCAGAAAAAAAAAAATGTGTAAGAAAACCAAATCTAGGGAGGGTGGGATCGGGAGGGGAGGAGGGAGGGGCTTATGGGGGGATACAAAATGAATAAAGTGTAATTACTAAAAAATTAAAAAAAAAAAAAGAAAAAAAAGAAAACCAAATCTATAAAACGTTTTGAGAAATCTTCACTCTATTAAAATGTGCAGATCATCAAAAACTGTTTTCCAAAAGAAAAGCATGATTTAATCATCTATGCTCTAATTTTTAACTCTTCTTTAAAGTTTAAACCCACACGGATGAATTCAATTTAAATGCCCTTACTTTCATTAAGGGCTTGTCAACAGATTTCTTAAAAAAAAGATGTCTTTATGTGATTTCATCTTTGTTCATTGGATACTTATTTAACATGCGTGTTTAACAAAAGCAAACACAGGCAAGGAGAACAGAACTGTGAAAGCTCTAGAAATTGCCTCCTCTGCAACTCACAGAGCAGCAAGAGGACCAGGGGGCTCATTGCCAGGGAGCATGGACGTGATGAGTGAGTGCTCACAGGGAGCCCAGTACTATCTCTTGTAGTATGCATAGTGGCTCACGCATGGGGATATTTCCACAAATGTGAGAGCTTTTCACTGTAGCAGATGGATTCCAGCAGTGGTCCTCAACATGTGGATCATGACCACCTTGGAGATCAAATAAGCCTTTCACAAGGGTCATCTAAGACCACTGGAAAACACAGACTTACTATACAATTTATAAGAGTAGCAAAATTGCAGTTATGGAGTACCAACAAAGATAATTTTCTGGTTGAGGCCACCACAACTTGAGGAACTGTATTCAAGGGCCGCAGCCATTGGACTACAATCACTCTCTATACTGCTTGGATGAAAAACGCAAGTGAAAGAAACATAAAGGAAGTTTTCAGTGTTACTATGTGAGGAAATAAAACCAACGAAAATAACATTAGCTAAGGGATGCGCTAACGGAGCAGTCCTATCCAACTTTATTGCCTTTCTCCTGGCTTGGATTCAAATTCTTTCTACAGCTTTCAAAATTCAATGTTCATTTCATTCAGTTTACTTACTCCTTACCCGGGATAGGTTTTAGAGCCCCCCAAAGGGACCATCAAAAATAGGCACCATATTGTTTTTAAAGAGAAATCTGGGATTCCTGACCCTATACTGACTGATTATACAATTTTGTAAGTTTCCAGTGAAGTGGACAGATTTGCCTCAACTTCTGATGGAAAACCCTAGTGTAAGTTACAATATCTACTGACACAAAAGACAAACAAAATTGCAGCTCCTACCTTCAAGGAAATTAAGAGTTTATTCTGGAGCCATTTTGAGTGACCATGGCCCAGGAACACAGATTTAGGCTAACCCAAATTCCACATTCCAATATGGAAGCAGTTTCATGAAGTTTTACAGTTTTGCAGAACAAAGAAAGTCATAAATCAAGGCTACTTTAGAATACAACTGGTGCAAAACATCAGAAAGGTAAGTTATAGCAAGATGGGGGAAGTTTCTCTATAGGCCTCCGGTGCTATCTGACGACATTCTGAGCTTTTGGGTTTGTGAAAGCTCATTCGTCTGCTCAGTTAATAAATTTCCAAAAGGTTTTCAATGTATTAGTCAAAGGATGTTAGTTCCAACACAGAAGTGGACACTGAATAGCTATTCAGGGTGCTAAAGAAGATGAGATGAGGTAATTAACCCTGGGCCTGCAACATTCCAACCTCTCCACGTCTCACTGCAATCAGTCAATCTAATTAGATCGCCTGCAATGTAATCAATCAGTCTCTGCAAACAGAGCTTGTTTCCAGAAATTCCCATTGACAAAGCCACATACAAAGTCCCAGTAAAATAATTAGCATTCAGAAAGTTCCTGCCACTCAAGGATCTGAGTTCAATTCCAACCACTCAATAATAATAATAATAATAATAATAATAAACAATAAAGGCATAAGTTGTAGTCTCCCAGTGCTAGGGAGACAGAGGCAAAATGATCCATGGAGTTAGTCAGCAAGCCAGCCCCACGTCCCAGTGAGAGACCCTCTCTAAAAAACCAAGGAGGACAGCTTCTGAGGGAATGTCACATTGAAGACTGACCTCTGGCCCCCACATGTATAAACACACAATGCACACACATGAAAATGCACACATACCCACAACACACACAGACACACAAACACACACATTTTGAAAGTATGGTTTTGTGGCAGGAACATAAAGCTGAAGCATTGCGGGTCAGGGAGCATCTGCTTAGAAAGAAGTGGCAGGTGCCCTGAGCGCCTTCTTAGCATCTGTTGGGGGGTATTGCGTGAGCCCCACTGCTCAGTGTACAGCTGCCTTTGTAACTTATGAACTGTGTGTGTGTGTGTGTGTGTGTGTGTGTGTGTGTGTGTGATCTTCTTCAGCTGTAAAGTGGGGATAATCAGGACTGTGGAGAATTCCTCTCTGGGTTTTGTTGTCGAAGTTGTGGGTTTTGTTGTTGTTGTTATTTTGAGACAGAGTTACACAGGTCCAGCCCTGGCTGGAACTCACAGTGCAGACCAGGCTGTCCTTGAATTCACAGAGATCCCTCTGCCTCTGTCCCATGAGTCCTGGGATTAAAGGCATGGGCCACTACACTTGTCCTTTGTCAGTGGAGAATTCCAGAAACAGGCACAATAGTAAACATGAAATATCGTGTGTGTGTGTGTGTGCACACACTCACGCAAGCATGAGGTACATGTGCATGCGTGTTTATATAACAAGTATCCTAATGCTGGCTGTTATAATTATAAGGTAGTAAAAGATTGGGAGACAAAGGAATGTATTTTTCCCTAGAGTTCCTGGTTGGGGAAAGAGGTTAAGAATACACTTTCCCCTCTAGCACGCACTTGCAAATAGATGAAAGTCTGCTGAAAGCAGATCTTCCCTGAGTAATTAGATGGCTAACTACTGTCTCCAGGACCCACACAGACGTCAACCACAAGTCACATGTCCTCTTTGAAAATGACGATATTAGCATAAACCCCCAAATTCATCCCACAGCATGTCTCCTGTCCCCCATGTCTCTTGTTTCCCATGTCTTCTGTGCCCCAAGTCCCTTGTTCCCCATGTCTCCTGTTCATCCTATAACTCCTGTTCCCTGAGCCTCCTGCTTACCCCACATTTCCTTGATGTAGAATTTTACTTTAGAGTAAATTGTAAACAAAGGTAGTTTCTCCTCCCAACGCCCACAACTTGCTTAAAGCCAAAACAAAGCTATTGAAATGTGAGTCACAGGATTGCTTCCCTCTGCTTGTGAGTTATTTTGTGGTGGTTTGAACCCAGAACCTTGTGCGTGGGTTGGAGATGGTGTACGCAAGCCTTTTACCGCTGAGCTAAATCACCGACCTCCATTGCCGGAGGGTGTTGTCATTGCTGATATTGTGGTTGGTTTTGTTTTGTTGATGCTGAGGATGAAATACAGAGCCTAGCTCATGCTAGACAAGGACCCTACCACTGCTTTCCATCGCCATCCTTTGGGAGTTTGAAGTGCTAAAGCTTCCGGAAATCTCAAAGCTCCTCCCCTGACAATTCCCATCTGAACTGGCAAGTAGCCCACAGCAGCAGTTAAAAGCTGCTTCCCGGCAGGACTGCTGGGTCCCAGTCTCATCTAAGTGACTCTGTGCTCTGGTTTGCTTTGGGCCTAATGAGTTGCCCTCCTCATGATAGGCTTAGACAGCTGCCTCGCCCATGTGAATGGCACTATTTAAAACTCCTCCGGCGGATCTTCACCCTTAAGAAACAACTTTTGAAAAAATATAAGAGAGAGAGAAACTACTCTCCAAGATACTCCTGCTTATTACCTTATTTATTTTATTTTTTAAATTTCCCCAAAAGGAACCTATTTACTTGATCTTCCCAGCATTTTCAGGATGCTCAGCCCTGTAGGTAGCCATTGTCCCATCCCATATGGGATAAAGAACTAGACCACTGGGTACTATGATAAATTTTTTCCGACATTTTCTATGCAGTTGCCTAGAATCTCGGGACAAGCAGTAGCAGAAGGGATTGCTGGAGGCTTCCAAGGCCTGGGTCCTCATCCCTGGGGGCGAAGTGTCATGCATAGTGCTCTTACATCTAAGTCTGCATTTATCATGTGTGTCATCATACTTCTCTTAGAATGCCTGAGAACACTCAGCTCTGTCTACTGCGCTGGCTGTTCTTGCTTTAAAAAAATAAAAAGGGGAGAAATGTCAGCACACAAATGAAAGAATGCTACACGGAGACCAAGGCCTTGGGGAACGGTTCGAGAGGCTCTAGGGGAAAAGGCAGAGGTCCTTTTACCTCAGGTTCATTTTGTTTCCTGGATGGATCTTGGACATGATTTTCGTATCTCCTGTGACAAACATTTACATTCAACGTATAAGACATGCTTATTCTTGTTGGATGTAGGAACATAGCTATAGAACCCAATCTGGTGAAAGAATATGCTGAGTGCTGTCTCCAGGGTACCCTGAATCTGGATATGGTCTCTGCATTGCTTACATGCTTTATCAGATATAATCTATGTTTCCTGTGGGCAAACAGGATCATCACCAGAAGCACTGAAAGAGAAGGAACAGAGATGTCCTTTGAAAGGCTCCACCCAGCAGGGGATTGAAGCAGATGCAAAGGCTCACAGGCAAACTTTGGGCAGAGGGTAGGGAGTCTTATGGACGAAGCGAGGGATAGAAGGACCTCAAGGGGACAGTAACTACACAAGGGGACCAACAAAGCCAAAGACTCTGAGGCCAGAGGGTCCTGCAGAGACTGATGCACCAGCCAAAGACCATGCGTGGAGAGGACCTACATCCCCTGCTCAGATGTAGCCCATAGACTCAGCTCATTCTCCTTGTGGGTTCCCGAGTAAGGGGAGCAGGGGCTGCCTCTGTCATGAACTCAGTTGCCTGCTCTTTGATCACTTCCCCCTGGTGGTGAGGCCTTGCTAGGCCACAGAGGAAGTGGATCCAGGCAGTCCTGATGAGACTTGATAAGCTAGGGTCAGATGGAAAGTGAGGATAACTCTCCCTTTCAGTGGACTAGAGGAAGGGACAGGGGGAAAAGAGGGAGGGAGTGTGAGACCACGAGGAGTTGACGAATGGGACTACATTCAGGATATAAAGTGAATTAAGTTGTATAAATAAATAAATAGGTGAATAAATAAATAAAAATTTTAATTAAGTTAAGAAAAACCAAATAGAAACTACTGTGGTTTCACTTAGTGACTATCTCACAGCAAAGAGTAATGATGATTACTTTAGCAAAAGATGTTTAAATATCTCCAGCACTGAGATGTCCATCTTCAATTGATAACTCTTCGTCACTGAGAAATATGCTTGCATGTTAATTGTCAATTAAGACTTTTACTGTTTTGTCTCTAAGGATGTGAGCCTAGTCTCTAATAGCTCGGCTATCTATTCAGCCCAAGAGTTTTGCTTTTTAGCAAGTGATCTTATCCAAAAGGCCAAAAACTGATAGGAGAGGGTTTTTTTCCTCTTCTTTTTTTATTTTGTTGGGAAAGGAACACGCACTGTGTGTGGCATGTATGGGGATGTCAGAACACAACTTGCAGGAATCAGTTTTCTCCTTTCACCATGTGGGCCCTAGAGATGGAATTCAGGTCATCAGACTCTTTATGACATAAAATTTTATATTGAGTCAGAGAAGTCACGGGGTGGGGGTAGCAGTGCATGCCTTTAATCCCAGCACTTAGGAGGCAGAAGCAGGTGGATCTCTGAGTTCAAGGCCAGGCTAGTCTACAGAGTGAGTTCCAGGACAGCCAGGGATTCACAGAGAAATCCTGTCTTGAAAAAGCAAAAAGAAAATCGGAAAAGTCTTTTAAATATATATATAATATAAATATATACTGAAAATATATAAAATATATAAATATATACTGAAAATATATTTATATTATATAAATACTGATAATATATTTACATTATTTATTAATATATTAATTTGCATATTGATAGGTACACCTCTATTGAACAGTAGCTTCTTATTTACTAGAGCACCTGGCTCTCAGAGTGGCCTGAACTAAGATCATTTGACTTTGAACTTTCACCATATCTAAGTTTATAATAACAAAACAAAGATAGAGTGTTGGTTCAGCAGCTAAGAGCACTGGCTAACCTCCCAGTAGTTTCAGATTCAAATCCCAGAACCTACATGGTAGCTGACAACCATCTGTAACTCTCAGGGGATGCAATGCCCTCTTCTGGCCTCTATAGGTCTTACATGCACATGGTACATAGACATACATGCAAGCAAAACGCCCATGCACATAAAATAAAATACTAATAGAATTTTAAATATGATAAGAAAAACAGCAAAAATAACAGACTAGCCCTTGACTGTTTCTCCTTCTGCTTCTTCACCCATATGAAAGTTCTGAGATAATGCTGCAAAGCATGATAAATATTTAACTGCATATCAAGTGACCTTTCCTACAGCCCCACATCTAAGTGATAAAGAGGGAGTTTTGTCTATTATTTTGTATGTAATTACATAAATAGCCACTAATTAATAAGACCAAGACCATGTCATGACAAAGTGTTCATTTATGCCAACAAGACAGTTTGTTCTTAATCTATGATTTTTTAGACTTCAAAGAGTTGTTTATCATTGAGATCAAAGGAAATAAAATCACAATTGCTATATGCCTGTCAAATTTCCTGGTAGGTAACCATGGAGTTTCAGCAGCCAATCAGAATGCACCGAGAGACAGAGTAACAACTTCCCTGCTGGGTGATACCTTACGAGAGTCAGTTCCAATGTCTCTTGATGAGAATGACAGCAACCTAGCATTTCTGAGCAGCCTCCTGTGTGCCGATGCCTTCCTCTCAACCCTTTCCCAAGAGCCAATCCAAACATCACAGTAACTTTACGAAATGGAAGCTACTGACATTCCATCTTCCAGACAGGAAGCCAGGAAGTAGGCATGAAAAGACTAAGAGCCAGACCCTAAACCATCTTTAATTCCCTCTTTCATGAAGTAGCAGAACAGGTCTAAATTATGTAGCCCTTCTAAAGGAAGAGGGTAATTAAAGTCTGCTATAGAGATTCAAAAGTATTAGTGAAGCAATAATAAATTAATGCAATACACCACCATGAAAGTGAGAGAAAACACACAGAATGGAAAAAAATATTTATAAAGCATGTATCGGATAATGGTCTAGTATTAAGAATTTTTACTACTTAACAGTGAAAAGACAGCACACTTAAAAATGAACACAGTGAGTCAGGCATGGTGGTGCACACCTTTGATCCCAACTCTTGGGAAACAGAAATAGAAGCAGGCAGATCTCTGAGTTCAAGGTCAGCCTTGAACTAATTAATTCAGCCTAGCCTACAGAGCAAGTTCCAGTACTACCAGGACTATACTGAGAAACTCTGTCTCAAAAAGAAGGGGGGGGAGGGAAAAAGAAACGAACAAAGTGAAGAGCCAGAGAGATGGCTCAGCGGTTAGGAACACCATGCTGTTTTTCTGGAAGAGCTGAGTTCTGTTCCTAGCACCCATGCTAGGTGACCAATAACTGCCTATCACTCCAGGACCTGGGAATTTGGTGCCCTCTTCTGGCCTCCACAGGAACCCACACACATGTGCCAGACACACAAAGACAAATAAAGTAATAAAAATAAGTCTTTTTAAAAGTGAGCAAAAGGTTTAAACAGATTTTTCACCAACCAAAACATAAGCAGACAATAAAGTAGGCTATTGTACTAAAAATCATTTGCCATTAAGAGATAAAAACTAGAGAGCGCCCCTGCCACCACATCTCCTCGCTGCCTTCATGCTCGCCCGCCCGCCTGCCTACGCGCTATGGCCAGCATTGAGGACCTCAAGGAGAAATAGCGCCTGTCGGAAAGCCAAGGCTTTGAGGAATACATGAAGGGGTTAGGAGTAGGACGGGCTCTTAGGGAAACGGGTGCCATGGCCAAGCTAGACTGCGTCATTACTTGTGACAGCAACAATATCACCATCAAAACCGAGAGCACTTTGAAGATGACGCAGTTTTCTTGTGCCCCGGGAGAGAAGTCTGATAAAACTACAGCTGATGGGAGAAAAACTCAGACGGTCTGCACCTTCAAAGATGGCGCCCTGGTTCGGCACCAGCAGGGGGATGGCGAGGAAAACACAATAACAAGGAAACTGAAGGATGGGAAGTTGGTGGCAGATTGTGTCATGAATAATGTCACCTGTACTCTGGTCTATGAAAAAGTGGAGTAAAGATTTCACCACCACCCTGGATAGGAGTTAGCATCAAGAGTGGATAAGATCAGTTCCATGAGCAGGACATAACTATCCATACAGCTCCTTTGCTTTGGTTTTATTTTTCATGTTCAATTATCTTTATCACAAACACTTTACATGAAACCCATGTCAAAGTGTTGATTTACCTAGGATCATGCCTTTGGTTAGTAAATAAATGTGCTTGTGCTAATTGATTTAAAAAAAAAAAAAAGAAAGAAAGAAAGAAAAACTAAAACCATAATGGTATCATTTCAAGCCCACTGACATGGCTATAAATGAAAAGCTGGCACTAACAAGTGGGATTGAGTAGGTAAAGGAGTTGGGGTCCCCCTGCATTGCTGTTGAGAATGTAAAGCCATACAACCCCTTTGAAAGAAACAAGTTGGCGAGTTCTTCAAAAAGTAGAACATAGAATTATGATTCCCCTTAGCAAATCCACAGGAAAACCTGTCTATAGGTACTTGTCACTTATATCTCCTCAGCAAAGCTGGAAGGAAACTTGTGCTAATGACAAAGCCACCAATGGCAGATAAACATTCGCCACAGTATTATTGATAATGATCAAATATCTATCATATAACAATCTGCTAAGGAAAAAGTAAAATTGGGAATATCAATGTTATCGAAATATTATTTGATCATAATAAAGAATGAAGTACAGTTGAACGATATAACAGAGGAAAAGGCTAATTACAAAAGGCTACATGATTGCACTTAAATAAAATGTCCAAAACAGGCCAGTCTGTAGAGACAGAAAGCACACAGTCTTTAGGGGATGGAGGAAGAGACAATAGATACAGAGTTTGGGTTTCTGGAGTTTTGAAGAGTCTGCTTTTTTTGTTTTGTTTACGGAGGGGGGAGCGTGCTCGGCAGTTTGATAGTGGTGGTACTTGCACGGATCTATTTAGTGATATGATAGAAATGTACACTCCACTTTTTAATATTTAATGTGCAATCCCTCTGTGTGCATGTGAGGGTCTGGCACATGTGTGCGGGTGCCCTTGGGGCTCAGAAGAGGACGCTGGATTCCCTGAAGCTACAGTTTGGGGCAGCTGTGAGCCACTTAGTGCTAGGAAACGAACTTGGGTCTTCCGGAAGAACAGCATGTGTTCTCGACTGCTGAAACATCTCTCCAGCCACGAGGGGCACATTTTAAAGGGGTGAATGTTGTACCATGTGAATTATATCCCCAGGAGGCCAAGAGAGCCTTGAAAGCATCCCTTCTTTTGAAAGTGCATTTGCCACAAATACAACATACATAAATAATTTTTCTGAGAATAATACACTGACTCTCTCATCTTCAAGATGATTGACACTTTTTGCCTTAAACTAAATCTTCTAATTAAAACAAACAAAAAAAAGTTGACACCATTTCTAAAAACATAGCTGGGAGTGATGCCACACGCCTTTAATCCCAGCACCTGAGAGGGAGACAGAGGCAGGTGGACCTCTTTGAGTTCAAGGCCAGCCTGGTTTATGGAGTGAGTTCCAGGACAGCCAGGGCTACACAGAGAAACTTTGACTTGGGAAAAAAAAAAAATAAACATTGCCTATCCCCCAACAACTCAGAGAAAAGTAGCCCAGCCTAGCCCTGGCACTCTGACAAAGTGTTGTTTCTAATTGGTGCAATGAGATGCCCCCCACTTGGATCAGATGCGCTCCGTTAACTTCACTCTCACTGCCTCGTTTTCTTTTTCTCTGAGTGTGTAAAATCTCAGTCCCTGAACTACCCACATCTAGTAAACCAGATCACAACTGGCTACCCATCGTCAAAGGGCCTTCTGCGGACAGACAGAAAGTAAAATAAAGAATCTTTGATGTAAGTTCTTTGCTACAACTAAAGGTTAGAATCTGCATGTACCATGTTGTATGTTACAAATCCTACTAGCTTTTTATTGAGCCCTTTGATTCTACCCCTCATATAACCTTTGAAATACCTGCATACCCAACTAGGGGTCAAAAATAAGCATCCGCATTGTTAATAAAACAGGACTTATGTGACCTGGGACATTTTCAGCAGGTATTTCCTAGGTTTCCATGGCAAAGAGCCATACACTTTGCAGTGTAATGTGCTAACAGAAGACGGGAGAAAGAACAACGAAGAAAGGCCCATTCAGGAACTCCTTGGTCATCACTGAACTTTCACCGTCAAATAGTAAGTGAAGCAGAGATAACAAGACACTTATCCACAGAAAAGAGACACAAAGAGATTAAAAACTTTTTGTTGTTGTTTAATTCATCTGTTATTTCACTAACCATACTTACGTTCTTAAAACCACTTTGACCAAAGACAGTTGGAGCTTTTTAAAAAAGAATTGAAACCAAACCTACATATATTGAAACGTTTGATGAGAAGCTGGAGAGACAGCTCAGAGGTTAAGAGCACTGGCTATTCTTCCAAGCGTCCTGAGTCTGATCCTCAGCAAGCACATCACATGGTGGCTCATAACCATCTATAGTGAGGTCTGGTGCCCTCTTCTGGTGGGTAGGCAGAACACTGAATAAATAATAAGTAAATGTTTTCGAAACAGAAAAAAGAAAAAGAAATATTCAATGAATTTGTTCAATCTATACAAACGGTAATTGGCCACTAAGATTAACGTTTAGAACATTTTCAGGGCCTGGAGAGATGGCTCAGCCATTAAAGGCTAGGCAGAACTCCTAAGAGTTCCCTACCTGCTTCTTAGGCCAAGTCCACTATTCATCCTTTGAAATAGATAAAAATGACAAAAATGGAAAATGATAAAGACGAAGTAAAGGATGTCGAGCTGATCTTGCTGTGTTTTCTGGCACATGCTGTAGTTTTCTCACGGCAGAGCTTATAAGAGACATTTAGTAGTCATTAGATAGCCAAGGCTCTAAGAAACGAATGCCCTGAGAGATTAAACCGGAAGGCGGAGCCTGGAGCTTAGGAGAAGCAGCCTTCAAGTTCTTTCTCCCTAGAGCAAAACATCTCAGGAAACATCTGAAGGAAGCCAGATTGTTTTCAATTCCACACAGAGGGCCTCATTGAGCAACAAAACTTACTTGTTCTGTGTTTAGTAAAGTCAAGACAAATAACAAGACTGAATTAGTCAGACCCAAACTTTTGATTGAATCATGAGCAGCCAGCTTTGTACTTAAGGACATGCCCTGGCTTCCTCTCGGTGGAGTGTGAGCTTGGGCTGTCAATCAGCAATTGTAATAACTGCATACATTTGATTTTACCTAGCCTTAATGGAAACTTTCAAGTCATTGACTAGATGTTGGAAATGCAGCGACTGACAGAGAGCAGCACCTGGCCAGCAACGCAGACTGGTTAATTGGATGCCCACTTGAAGCAGTTGGTGTGGTGGACACTGCAGGTTACAAGTGGGGGTGTTAACATACATCTGCAATCTGAGCACTTGGAAGACTGGAGCAAGAAATTCCTGGGTTCGAGTCCATCCTGGACTACATTATAAGATGCTGCCCCATCCACCACTTCATTTTACAGAGTCATTCTTTAGGAAATGAACAGGACCAAATCAGGATTGTCCCTAGCAAAGCAGATCTACCAAAAACAAAAACAAAAAAATTCTGTAAGAGTTAGTACCGATTAACTCCTAATTTAAATAACTCTTGTACTAGGTGATCTAAAGCTTTTGTGTTAAGAAAGATATCCTATCTGGGATATCTTGTCTGGGTTGGAGGTGAAGCAAGAAGACTTGAGCAATTAGGGCTAAGATTTAGCAAGTTAAATACGTCCTTGCCTCTAACCAAAGGACATAGCCTTAACTTCTGACATGAATAAGTCAGTGTGAATAAGGCTGAACTCTGAGAGGAAGACATAGGTCACCGTTTATGTAGTATTAGTTTCTCCAGAATGTGACATTAACACTTTACCTACTGTGGGTTGGCTAAGTACTGAGGGCTGGCGGAGTAAGGGACAGCCGCATGCCCAATCTGTTAAGATCGTCTCTTTGGTTGACAATAGTTAATAGTTCAGAGCCACCAAGTGCTTGCTATGTGTCTGGCATACTGTTCACAACACAATGATCCTTAAATGCTGCTGCTAGTCCCATTCCCCCAGCAAATGAGGAAAGTGAGATTTAGAGAAGGTGAGTCATCCATGTGAGGCCGTAGAATTCCTGTAAAGAGCCTTATGTCAGCCTGACTCTTGGTCTACCACGCCCTTGCCCTTATTCCACCTCTGGTTGGGGTTCAGACTGCCAGGACAAATCTGTTCCTGCTGGAGTTCAAGCATGTAAAACTCCTACCTCCAACAGGAGAAAGGACACCACAGACAATCCCCTGAACATCCAAGGGCAAAAATAATAAACACTGTAGCAACATCTGGGGAGGAGAGAGCAGCCAAGACGATACCCAGCAGCTCTCATCAGGGCTGGCTTTGTGTGATCTCCTTTTATACTCTTGAGTTTTATAACAATAAGCATTCCAGCAACTCTCCTCGGGATGCATGTTTTGGTAGACAGACTATTACCCATCAGCTGGTATGGAATAAGATTAATTCTTAGCTAATTTGTTTGGTTACGGCAAAAAAAAAAAATAATAATAATAAAATAAATTTAAATTCTGATTTTAATTAGTCTACGAGCTTAACACACAGAGAAATCCTCTGATTCCATCTGGAGTGTTTCTTTAAAAGCAGAAGCTAATCAAAGCACACAGCCCTGTGGGTAGAAGATGAAGGCCCGTCTTCTCACATGAATGCATTGTAATTACTGTCCTCGGGAAACCTCAGTTGTTTTGCAGTAGGTTCACAAAAAAATCTTATGTCATCTCCCACTCCCCACTGCTTAGGCTGTGTGGAAGCGGAGAGAAGCGCTGTGGCTCTAACTGGCCTTGCCCTTAGTGCAGCTCGGGCGCTCCCATTCTGTGCTCCCTTAATAGATTCACATTCCAACACAAAGCACAGGGCTTGGACGGAAGCCCAGTTCTCCCGACTTCCAGGCCAGTTCTAAAACACTATGCAGATGTGGGGGAGGGGCGGCTTCTCTGTGACCCAAGAAAGGAGAACGGGGATGGATGGCCAGCCCCTTCGCTCTCCCATTCTTTGACACCATGACAGTCCTTAGTACCAAGGATCTAGTTATGAAACAGAACAGTTTATGTATGCATGCTCAGTAGATATCTGTCTGTGGATGTGATCTCCCACAAAATTATAAATTCAGTTACAGCAAGCATGCTACAGAATATAACCTGGACCATAAAATGAAAGCTCTCCCACCCCACCCCCCCAAAAAAAATGTTGGAAGAAGGGAAAAAGAAAGGAAGGAACAGAGAGGGAATAAAGGGGAGAGGGACACAATTTGCCTCAATCGGAGGCTCTATTCTTAAGACTGAACCAAAACACAAGTAAATTTGTAGCTAACTGACAAAAAGAACAAAGAGTTTATATTTTTCTCAACCATTCTCCTGTCTCCCTTCTTGCACTGCTCTTCTGGGCTAACTTAATTCTTGTGATTGACTATTTCAAGATGAATAGAAGTGCACAGACGAAAGAACTTCAAGACGAGAAAACACCAATAGCATTTATCAGAAAGGAAGAGGAAGGTATAAAAACAGAAGGAATAAAGCCAGAACAAGCAATTAAAAAGTGTACGGTAGAAGTAACAAGGCGAGAGATAGGCAGACACTCTAATGATAACTAAGCGTTAGCTGCTTCAGGACAATGTGGCAAGGACAATGGGAGACCATACTGTCGAGGAGAGACTCAAAACCTGCCAGAAGATGGTGGAGGGAAGAGAAAGGCTCTTATGATGACTGATAGCACCATCCCAAAACAAGGAAGAGACTGTGCGTGTTTCTAGGCTCTGCAACTCTGCTTTGGTCCTGGGTGTTAAAAACAGTGTGCTAGATCGTCTGGGAGTCTCCTGTTCTGTTTAGAACACTTGCACCCCAGTAGCAACATAGCATGAGTTGATGGTTTTCTTTTTTAGTTGTAAGGGGAAAGTCTCTATTATATATTTCTTTTTCATCTACTCCTTTCCCCACCGTGAAGAGGGAAGAAAAAAAAACAAAACAAAACAGTGCTGAAATAAATATCTTAGTCAGTGAGAACTCTATGGGAGTATGGTTGGGCATAGGTAGATAAAAATGGCTTCTCAATGACTCGTTCACTTGACAACATCTAACATGAAGCAGAGACTTTTTGTATACAGTAGTGAATACAACAGATAGGGTCATTGTTTGGGAGGCTATTCCATTCCTCCCCCTGCCCCAAGACAGGGTTTCTCTGTGTAGCCTTGGCTGTCCTGGGTTTACTTTGTAGACCAGTCTGGCCTTGAACTCACAGAGAGCCACCTGCTTCTGCCTCCCAGAGTGCTGGGATTACAGGCGTGAGGCACCAGGCCCAGCTGCCATTCCATTCTTGAGGGAGATTGCTGATGGAAAAACAAAAGTAGACAGAAAACCCATTACCAATATGAGACAACAGCTGTCTCCCTCCCTACAGCACGCAGACTAGGGAGCAGCATCCTTTTTGCTATTCTTAGAATGTGCCAAGCTCAGCAACCAGTCTGAGTCTTTGCCTGTCTCCTTGATCCTGCTGGCTAGCTTTGTGCCCAGATCTTTTATGGCTTCTAATCCTTCTTGTCCTTCATGAGCTGTCACCTCTTGACCCTGCTTCCCTGATCATCTTACGTCAACAGGTCTCCCTCCCCGTCGCCTCTCTTCTGTTTCATTGCCTTTGTATCTCTTGTGGATTGAGAAATGATGCCAGGGGCTGGAGAGATGGCTCAGAGGTTAAGAGCACTGGTTGCTCTTCCAGAGGTCCTGTTTCAATTCCCAGCAACCACAAGGTGGTTCATAACATCTATAATGAGATCTGGTGCCCTCTTCTGGTGGGTAGGCACACATGCAGGCAGAATACTGTATGCATAATAAAAATTAAATGACAGAGAGAGAGAGAGAGAGAGAGAGAGAGAGAGAGAGAGAGAGATGGTACCACTCAGATACAGAGGTCCCTCAGCATCCTCTGTGGACTATGGCTAAGATCAAAAGCCAGTGGAGGCTTCTTAATAAAAACTGGTATAAAATCAGCATTTAATCTCTAGTCATTTATAATCCCGAATGCCACGAAAATGCTGTGTAAATAGTTGTCATACAAGAGGGGAAAGACCCTGTGCGTGTTTAGTGTAGACATGGCATGGTAGGCCTATCTACAATTTGACCTGCAATTAGTTACATCTGAGGATGCAGAGTATGTGAACTCAGAGGGCAGCTCGCACTTTTCAAATTCTGGTTTCTACACCTAGAATGTAGGATTCATAACAAGTTGGGTTTTCGTGCTTCTTGGTCACTTCTGTATCTCACATGTTTCAAACAATTAAAAATGCCTGATAACCCACAGGCCCCGGAAGAGAGTTCAGAGGGCTGCGTTGTGGCAGCTGCTCTCTAACTGTGTTCCCTGGTGGCTGGCTCCTGGTATTCACATCCTGAATCTAGGCTGGCCTGTGGCTCACCTTTGATGAACAGAATCTGACGTAGGTGAAGCAGAGGTTAAGAGCACTGGTTGAAAAAAAAAAAAAAAAACATGGTTGCTTATCCAGAAACCCTGAGTTCAATTCCCAGCAAACACACGATGGCTCCTAACCATCTATAATGAGATCTGATGACCTGTTTTGGTGTGCAGGCACACATGCAGGCAGAACACTATATACATAATAAATGAATGAATCTTGGAATTAAAAAAGAAAAGAAAAGAAACTATAGATTCAACCTCGGTTTGCAGGATATGGCCCCAACAAGTTTAAAAAAAATACACATGTACCAAGATCTCAATGTTATATATGAGGAAGCCACAGCTAGCTCACTCAGGGGAGCATCATACAGGGAGACTGGAATGTCCCGCTAGTCCTCAGCCTTACTGGCCAGCCCACCTAAAGAGCCACATTTTCCAATGAAAATACATCTAGCATGTCGCGCGCGGCCTTTGCCGATAAGGACGACGCAACAACCGAGGAT